>NC_057796.1:1423123-1723123 GCF_018294505.1 Triticum aestivum | reverse complement strand
CGTGGCAATAAAATTTCATGCAGACGTCGCTCCATGGTAGGCGCAAAGGCAACCCCCCTCCACCCATTTCAGATTGTAATCGAGAGAAAGATATCTATTTCGAGGGGGATTTAGAAGGAGAAGACCACTCCTATTTACCCCCTGAGGTCTTCGCTCTAACTTCGCATGCTAATGTTGGTTGTATCATGAATATGGTGCCTTGCATTGCTTACTTTATACATGAAATATGTCATCTGCTTAGTTTAGACATGCTTTGTGTGAATGCCATATGTTTAGTTTATTCATCGTTTATGTGACTTATGCAACGCCATCTTGTTTAGCCAAGCATCATATATGTGAATTTTGCAATGCCATCCTGCTTAGCCAGTCATCTTATATGTGAATTATATCAAGCCATCCTTTTTTTTTGTTACGTATTACATTTGTCAACAATGTTAGTACATTCAACTACTCTTCGTGTTCATCAGCCATTTGACACGGGGATGGAAAATTCCGGAGTGAAAACAAGGTCTTCAGAGCAGACTATGCTATCTGACGAAGCGCATATCTCGCTGGTTACAGATACCTCCTCAGAGGAGGATTCAGATACACATGACCAATCCTATCCCCCCCCCCCGAGGTGTATACTCTAACTTGGCAGGGTTATGTTGCTCATATCGTGCGTGTGGTGCCTTGCATTGATATGTCATTTGACTAGTTTAAACATGCTTTTGTGTGAATGCCACCTGTTTAGTGTCTAATTACCATATATGTGAATTATGCATTGCCATCTTGTTGCAAGACATTATATATGTGAATTCTGCAATGCTATCTTGTTGCAAAGGCATTATATATGTGAATTATGCAATGCCAAGCTGTTTAGCCAATCATCATGTATGTGAATTATATCATGCTATCATTTTTTTGTATTACGTGTTCCATTTGTCGACATCGTTTGTATATTCAACTACTCTTCCTGTGCATCAGCCATTTGAAGCGATGATGGAAGTATCTGGAGTGAAAACAAGGTATTCAGAGTAGACAATGCTACCTGCTGAAGCAGACATCTTCCTAGTTACAGAGAGCTCCTCAGAGGAGGATTCAGAGACTGATGACCAGTCCTATTTCCCCCCTGAGGTCTATGCTCAAACTTGGCAGGGTTATATTACCCATGTCATGCATGTTGTCTTGAATTGCTTAGTTTTACATCATATATGTATTTCCATCTGCTTACTTGCTTACTATATAAATCATATATTTGAATTATATCATGCCATCGTGTTTACATACACAGCACCTATCTGAATTATGGCATGGCAACCCATTTAATAAAGACATCATATAGTTATATCATCTCATCATGTTTAGTGTTTACAGTCATCATATTTTGAATTTTGTCAGTCCATTCGTGAATTATATCATGCTATCATGTTTCCATAGGCGGCATGTATGTGAATTATGGCATGCCAACCTATTTAATAAACACATTATATAGTTATATCATCTCATCCTGTTTACATAGTCATCATATTTTGAACTATGTCGTCCCATCTTTTTTATTTAGCAATCATAATGTGAAATTGTGTCATGCTATCCTGTTTACATAGTCATCTTTTTTCCCACTATCCATTGCACCTGTCTATCATACAATGTAGGTACTTTCAATTACTTTTATTGTTTATCAACCATTTGAATTGGAGAGGGTGATGGCAGTATCTAAGGGAGTAACAACACGGTCTTCAGAAAACATAGTGCTACCAGTTGATGCAGATAGAACCACGGTTGTACTTGCCCAAGAATCAGCCCCACAACACATAACCCAGACTCTCGCAGATTGTACCCCTACCCAGTTGGACAGAGAACCACCTACACCCCTTCTAACCCCAACCCCAGCAGATTGTAACCGGTTCCAGTCGACACAACACCGTCTCCACCACACAGGAACCAAACATGAGCAGTTAGTAAGGGAACTTTAGTGCCCAAGCATGAGGACCACCACTCCGAATCCTAACTCAATGCTTAAAGGAGAAGAAGATTTGTTCTGAGGCCAGGTTCTGTAGCTATGGTTCATACTCCTTTGCTCTTGCATAACTGTATTTACTCATACCAACTATTTTCAAATTTGAAGGATGGAAATTAAATTCCAATGGCGCAACAGGCATGTTTTAAACCTGTTTCTTTAACTTGTTTGCTGTTGTAACTTGCTCTATGTTGATTTCTGTTTCAAATGAATAAACAGTTATGTTCTCATGTCATTCACATTATAAGTCTTGTTATTGATCTATGGTTTCCCACACTTATATTCTGTCTATTCTACTTTGTCTTGAACAAATATTATTTGAACTATGTCTCTATCTTGATTTGGCAACAAAAAATAGAATGATATAGACCATAAAGTGATCGTGGTACATAGATATGTGTTTGTTTCATGCTGTTATCCTGTCCACTTTTCTACTGAACTGATTTAACAAAATGAGTTTCATATACAACATTGTAAACCTGTGATGTGTCTCCTTGTTTCTCTTTTAGAATGCGGAAAAAATATTGGAGAACAGTACCCCGTTATGCAATGGTAAAGGAAGTAATGCAGATAACACTACTGGAATCAGCTAATTTGCCATCTGCCAGCTCTTTGCCGTCTGCTAGCTGACGGCAAAGAAGCTCTTTGCCATCAGCTACCCAAAAGCAGACGACAAAGAAAGGGCAGACGGCAAAGAAGCTCTTTGCCATCTGCTAGCTCTTTTGTCGTCTGCCAGCGGACGGCAAAGAATCTTTGCCGTCCGCTGGCGGACGGCAAAGAGTGAGGTGGCCCCCACCCCCCGCCCGTTTGGGAAAAACTTAACGGGCCACCTCTTTGCCGTCCGCTAGCAGACGACAAGGAGGCAAAAAAGCGGACGGCAAAGAGGGGCGGACGGCAAAGAGCTCACTACCTAACGGCCCGTACCCCAGCCCGTTACTCACTTCTTCTCTCCCTCGCCGTTTCTCTCATCCCACCCCGCCGCGCCGCCCGCCGCGCGCCGCCGCCCGCTCCCACCGCCAGGGTCCGGCCCCCCGCCTCCCCCAGGCCCGGCCCCCCGCCGCCCCAGGCCCGGCCCCCGCGCCCCAGGCCGCCTCCTCCACGCCCCCCCGCCCGGGCCCCCTCCTCCAACCGGCCTCCCTCCACCCACCAGACCGTGAGCCCTCCATTTTTATTTTTGTCTGTTTTTCTGTTTTTTCCTTTTTAGTTTTAGTTTTAGTTTAGATTTAGGTTTAGTTTTGTACTTTTAGGCTTAGTTTTGTTGGTTTTAGTTTAGTTTAGTTTGAGGAACAGAAGAAGAAGAAAGAAAAACAGGAGAGCGAGGAGAGAAGAAGAGGAAAAAGGAAAGGAAGAAGAAGAAGAGGAGGAGGAGAAGAAAAAGAAGAAGAGGAAGAAGAAGAAGAAAAAAGAGGAGAGGAGGAGAAGAAGAAGAGGAAAAAGGAAAGGAAGAAGAAGAAGAGGAGGAGGAGAAGAAAAAAGAAGAAGAGGAAGAAGAAGAAGAAAAAAGAGGAGAGGAGGAGAAGAAGAAGAGGAAAAAGGAAAGGAAGAAGAAGAAGAGGAGGAGGAGAAGAAAAAAGAAGAAGAGGAAGAAAAGGAAGAATAGGAAGAAGAAGAAAAGGAAAAAAGAGGAAAAAACCCCGACCCGACACGGCACCCCGACCCCAACCCGGCACCCCGACACGACACCCCGACCCCTAGACCCCGACCCCGACACCCCGACCCCAACCCCGACCCTGACACCCCGACCCCGACCCGGCACCCCGACCCGACACCCCGACCCCGAGACGGCACCCCGACCCGACACCCCGACCCGACACCCCGACCCCGAGACCCCGACCCCGAGCCTGACCCGACACCCCGACCCCGACACCGACACGGCACCCCGACCCCGACCCGGCACCCCGACCCGACACCCCGACCCCGAGACCCCGACCCCGAGCCTGACCCGACACCCCGACCCCGACACCGACACGGCACCCCGACCCCGACCCGGCACCCCGACCCCGAGACCCCGACCCCGACCCCGACCCCGACACCCCGACCCCGAGCCTGACCCGACACCCCGACCCCGACACCGACACGGCACCCCGACCCCGACCCGGCACCCCGACCGACACCCCGACCCCGAGACCCCGACCCCGACCCCGACACGGCACCCCGAGACCGACACGACACCCCGACCCCCGACACCTCCCGAAAAGGTGTTCTTTGGCCTTCCAGAAGCCGACGGGGTCATATATTTGTGAATTATTAGTTAGGTCATATATCTTTCGATTTTGTTATGAAAAACATCATATATAATTGTGTTGATCGGGTAGTTTTAAATGTGCAGTTGTTTCATCGCTGCGAGGTTTGGTGTTCGACGACCTCGCCGTGCGTTTGACGAGCTCTGCCCCTTCGTTCGTGGGTGAGCACAAATGACATGTCCTCCTCCCCCATTAATTATTTGATCTATTCCGATGAAACTTGATAGCTAGCTACATATGTGTCTTGAATCATCAGTATGCGTAACCAATATGTGTCTCCCGTTCGAAAGCGTCATAGTTATAAATATGCATGCATTTGCATATTTATAACCTTGATTCTTTCGAATTGTCCAACGCTATCCATGGACAGCCCGAGTATGTTTAGATTGGGTTCGTTTTCCCATATGCTTTGCTCCGGATCCGACGCATAAATTTCGTCAGTGCCTCCCCTGTTGTTCTCCGGGTACACATCCTCTCTGTTTATTGCAGAGACGTGTATCAGGAGAACAGCGGGGAGGTGCTGCCGAAATTTTGCGTAGGATCCGGAGCATAGCATGGGAAAATGAACCCAATCTAAACATACTCGGGTGGGATTAGGACCTATCATTACCTATTAGAGTGTAGGTTGCATGGACGTAATAAAATTGACAAAGTAGATCAACTGATGAATATATACATGGTGAATTATATATATATATATTTGTTGTGTGTCTAGTAGCTCTGAAAGTCAAGATGAGTGATCGTGCGTGGATGTACACCGGTCACACTGGTCAGAACAAATGGAGCACTGAATGGTTCACAAAAACCAAGGGGTTTGTGCGAGCCGCATTTGCAAATGGCCAGAGGAAAACCTGGTGCCCCTGTTTACGGTGCGGCAATTGGGAAAAGAGGACAGAGGCTGAAATGGGCAAACACCTGCAGAAGAGTGGTTTTACGCCCGATTATACGGTGTGGACATTTCATGGTGAGTCTGCCCAACGTGACCGAGCTGAGGTGGATCGTCGTCGCACCGACGAGCATGGTACCGGGATGGAAAACATGGTGCAAGACTTTGATGATGCTCGGGATTCGGACGAGGAGATGGAGGAATCTGCAAAGGCCTTCAATGAAATGTTGGAGTCTTCAAAACGTCCGCTCCATGAGCACACTGAGCTTTGTCAGTTGGATGCCATCTCACAAGTAATGGCTCTGAAGGCTCAGTTCAACTTGGGCAGAGAATGCTACGATGCAATGATGACAGTATTTGGACGCTTTCTACCCAAAGGCCATGTAATGCCTGCAAACCTGTACCAGTCGGACAAAATCCTCCGTGCACTGAAGATGCCCTATGATAAGATACATGCCTGTGAGAAAGGATGTGTCTTGTTTAGGCTTGACTATGCGGACTTGAACTATTGTCCCATTTGCAAGTCTTCCAGGTATGTTGTGGTAGACAACGGTATGGGTGAGAAGACACAGACCAAAATCCCCGTTAGTGTTCTTCGGTATATGCCAATCGTACCAAGACTTCAACGTCTTTTCATGGTCGAAGAGACGGCCAGACAGATGACATGGCACAAAACGGGCAAAAGAACCGAACTAGATGCAGATGGGAATCTGATGATTGTACACACATCGGATGGTGTTGCGTGGAAAAAGTTTGATGAATTACATGGTGACAAAGCGGCAGATCCGAGGCATCCTCGAGTCGGCATCAGCACGGATGGGTTCAGTGTGTTTGGTATGACGGCAGCCCAATACAGTTGTTGGCCCGTATTTGTCTTTCCACTCAATCTCCCCCCCGGACAGATTATGCAAAGAAAGAACATTTTCCTGACGTTGATAATTCCAGGGCCCAACTATCCGGGGAAAAATATGAATGTGTACATGCAACCGCTTAAGGACGAATTGCAAGAAGCCTGGGATAATGGGTTCAAGACATACGATGCCTATAGCAAACGGAACTTCATAATGCGTGTCTGGTACATGTACTCGACGCATGACTTGCCGGCGTATGCGCTATTCGTTGGCTGGTGTGTGCATGGAAGGTTCCCGTGCCCCACATGCAAGGGAGCTCTTGAGTTTCGTTGGCTTCAGGCCGGTCGCAAGTTTTCTTGCTTCGACATGCATAGACAGTTCCTGAATCCTCGCCATAAGTTCAGGAAAGACAAGAAGAACTTCATCAGAGGTAGAGTTGTCAAAAACTCTGCACCACCTGCATTGACAGGCCAACAGACCCTGGATCAGTTAAACGCTCTCGAGCCAGATCCAGAGCGTCCAGGGTACTTCAAGGGGTATAATTCTAAGCACGCCTGGACTCACAAAACATGCTTATGGGATCTGCCTTACTTCAAAGACCTCCTTTGCCCACACAACATCGACGTGATGCACACTGAGAAGAATATCGCCGAGGCACTTTTTGGTACATTGTTCGGCATAGATGGGAAGTCAAAGGATAATACTAAGGCTAGAGTCGATCTGGAGGCGCTATGTGATAGGCCGTTACAAAACATGAAAGAACCGAAAGGAAAGCAGAACTGGACGAAGCCAAAGGCATGGTTCAATCTTGGAAGGCCAGCTATGAGGGAAATTATCTTGTGGGTGAAAATGCAGTTGATGTTCCCCGATGGGTATGCAGCGAATCTACAGAGGGGAGCCAGTCTTGATAAATTGAAGATATTTGGTCTCAAGAGTCATGATTGGCACATATGGATTGAGCGGGTAATGCCGGTGATGTTGCGTGGCTTCATCCCTGAGGATGAATGGCTAGTACTGGCAGAACTCAGCTATTTCTTCCGTGTTCTTTGTGCGAAAGAACTATCGCCTGGCGTGCTAGAAGAAATGGAAGAGTTGGCGCCGGAGTTGATCTGCAAGTTAGAGAAGATCTTTCCACCGGGCTTCTTTAATCCAATGCAACATTTGATTTTGCATCTCCCGACCGAGGCAAGATTGGGGGGGCCCGTGCAAAATCGTTGGTGCTACCCAACTGAGAGGATGCAGAAGACGCTTCGACAAAAATGTAAAAATAAACGTAGAATTGAAGCATCGATGGCTGAGGCATTCATCACTGAGGAGGCGGCAAACTTCGTGACAGCACACTACGAAGCCAAAAATCGTCATTTGCATAATCCGAAGCCTCGGTACAATGCTGACGACCCTAAAAAGGGTGGATCCAACCTCAGCCTATTCAAAGGGAATCTCGCACCAGCCAGTGTTTCAAATCCAGTATCTTTGGATAACGAACAATGGCGGACCATTTCGTTGTATATCTTCAACAACCTGATAGAAGTGCGGCCGTACATCGAGTAAGTTCTCGGTACATAGTTTCGCAACTTCTATTTCCTTTGAACTGCTCTTATTCCTGGATATTTCATACAGTCGATACGTCGCCTTATTCTCGTATGGAGCGGTGATCCAAAAGGATTCTGTCGAAGAGTATGAGCTTCTCGCAAAGCAAGGAGGCGGCTATCCCGGTTTCATCTCTTGGTTCAAACAAACGGTAATTTCTATTAGACTTGTAGGCTAATTTGTAGGCGGCTATCCCGGTTTCATTCGCTAATTTGTGCGTAATGCAACAATCCTTTCATATTAAACTTGTAGGCTAATTCAGAGTCTATGGACGCCGAATTGAGACAAGTCGCTAATGGTTTTGACTATAAGGTCCGTTCATTTGACAAATACGACATCAACGGGTATCGCTTTCGTACCTATGGCAAAGAGCTATCTATGGCCGACCGAAAGTCTACAAATTGTTGTGTATCTGCTATCGGCGAAGGAGGTACCGAGTATTATGGGAGAGTTGAAGCAATTTATGAACTTCTATTCTATGGTGAAAACCCACCGAATGTCGTAGTCTTCAAATGTTATTGGTTTCAGCCGAAGGAGACTAGAAGGACTCATGAACATATAGGGCTAGTTGAAATCAACCAAAGCACCCATTTAGATGTTCCTGATGTCTATATTACGGCTCAACAGGCGACCCAAGTATTCTATCTACCGTGGGCCTGCCAAACTAATCCAAATCTGAAAGGTTGGGATGTCGTTTATGAAGTGCCGCCACGTGCTAGACTATCTCCCCCAAAGGAAGAGGATTATGAACCTCACATTAACCCAGACACATATGAAGGAGAATTCTTCCAAGAGACACGTCTTTCCAAAAAGCGTTTCAAGAACCGCTATACTTCACCCCAAAACATTGAAGTAGACAGCGACAGTGAATCCGACATCACCCCAGAGGAGGAACAAGAAGAGCCGGAACAAGAAGAGGTTACTGCTGCGGATGACCTGTCATTGCTTGACCGATTACGTCAAGGTGGCCTTGCACATGTTGATGCCACTGAACCCTATGAGCCCGTCATTGATTATAGTGATGATGATGATTATGCATTTATTGATGATACTGATCGAGATTATTAGTAGTGTCAGGTATTAAATTTTTTAATGTTGTACTTGATGATGATACACTTAAGTGATACACATATTATTATTCATGTCGGTCTTTTTTTTATGTTGTACTAATTTCGTTTACTGTTTGTCATGGCAGGTGTTGAAAGATGGTGGGCGCTGGTCGGGAGCGCGCCAAGGCCCCTTCTTCGTCGGCGCGTGGTCTGAGGTCTTCGATTCCAGACGTACCTCTCCGCCGAGCGTTGCTGGACAGTATGTCCACACCGCCGGGCCCTTCTTCGTCGACCGCGGTGCCCAGCAGGGGACGAGGTAGGAAGAGAGGAGGTGGGGCACGTGGTCGCGGGAGAGGAGGTAGGGTGACTGCTACGGCGCCTTCCTCGCCGCCACCCCCAGCTGTTTCACCCGAGCACGTGACTGCTAGGGTGGACTCGTCCGAGGAGGAGGCTACACGGACTCCGGTCCACGAGCCTCCGGTCCACGGGTCTTGGGCCCACGAGCCTCGGGTCGACTGGCCTTCGGCCCACGAGAGTTCGGCCCACGAGACCCCGGAGGAGCACACGTCCGGATGGGGTACCTGGCCGGATCAGCCCGAGGAGCCGAGTGGCCATGCTGATGATGGCGGGGAGCCGACTGATCTTGAGGAGGAGGGTGGCACCGTCTACCAGCGTGGTGCTACACGGCTCCCGTCCGTGCCGGCGACCCGCGAGCAGAGGTGGTTGATTTTCCCTGATGGGGAGAGGTACGTAAGTGCATTTAATATTTTTGTACCTTCTGCATTCACGTTTCTTCAAATAACTAATGCGTTGGCCTTGTCATGCTGCAGGGGTTGGGACCACCATCATAGTGTCCGCCGGCCCAACTCCGTCCTTGGAGTTCTTTGCCGGCAAAACTTCCCGGGGTTTGTCACGTTGCCTGGTGAGGGTCGGCTTCCAGAGCTTGGGTTGAGCTGGGAGCACTACGTGGCTGCCCCGGCCCCGCCGGATGTCATTATCGACGGTGTCGTGTGCGACACGAGGGCAGACATGGTGATCAGGACGTTCTGGGTAATTTCTCCTTTACACATTTCAAAATCTTCAACTAGCTAGTTATTAATTGTACTAATCAATATTGTCTCATTTGATTGCAGACATTCTACAGGTGTGAGGAGGGATACGAGGAGGACGCGGCAAATGTTATCCAGAACGTCTGCAAGCGCCTACTCCAGAACTTACGGCACGAGGCTCGGGTGCAGGCTGTTCGAGACTACTACGCCTTGCGTGGTATCAAGAAGACCAAGCCGGCGTGCCGCGATAAGTTCCTGAGTAAGGAGCAGTACATGAAGGTAATTCTTAAGGCCTTCTACTTAAGTTCCTTCATTTAGTAATTCTTAGCCGTAGCGCTCAAGTTTCTATTTGCTAACTTAGGCGCCTCCGAGATGGTGTGCGGATCGGATGGATTGTTGGGAGGTGTTGGTCGATGAGTGGTGCTCAAAAGAATGGCTAGCCCTCCACAACGAGGCCAAGGACAAACGTGCCCAAATGGAAGGTGTGCCACACCATCAAGGCAGCTCCAACTTATATCAGTTCGGGCGCAACTGGGTATGTGGTTTGCTTCATGATTCATGCAATTCATTCATCATGCTAGCTTGAGCCCTTTAATTACTAATTTTCATTGTTTCTCTCTTTCAGGCACGCTACAATAAGGCGGATAAGGTGCCAGAGGTGTACGACCTGTATGCCATGGCCCACACTGGCTCTTTCAAGAAAGTCAAGGCTTTCTCTCAGTCTGACCTCGATGATGCAAACAACTTCACCAACATCTCCTCCCACAACAAGCTCGTGAGATATAGAGATGAGGGGAAGGCGAGGAAAGGGGAGGACTTTAACCCGAGCCAGGGTCCCATTGATCCAGAGCTGGTGATGATATCTGGTGGCGGGAGGTCCCATGGCTCCATAGCCATTGGAGATGGACTTATCCGTTGTCCTAGCACTCTCCCGGAGATCAAGGCGCGCCAGTCGAGCTCCGCTCCTGAGATAAGGCCTCGTGAACGGCCAGTGCAACTCGCCATCAAGGTTAGTGATACGTACTCAGTTATCTTTCTCCATTACATTGTGTGCGCTTCCATCAATGATTACAAATGGTCATGTGAGTGGTGTTGCAGGCTGCTATACAGACTGAGAGAGATAGAACGGAGAAACTTCTGGCGGAGGCGGCGGAGAGGCAGCGGGAGATGGAGGAGAGGACGAGAAAGATGATGGAGGAGGAGAGGGCACGGAATGACATGCAGGCAAGGGCCATGTACGAGCTCCTTGTGGTAAGTTTCTTCTGCAGATTACTTGCTAGTCTTAACATTTGAGTCTCATTACTAACTAGTATGACTCTGTTGTGAAAACCAAATGTGCAGTCTGTGTGCGAGAAGTCCGGTCAGCCCGCTCCGCCGATGCCAGTGATTGCTCCTGGGAGCACGGTGAGTTTAATTTGAATGGACATTACTTGCTAGTCTTAACATTTGAGTGTCATAATGCTAACGAGACATTGGAAATGATCTTTGGTGCAGCTTAACTCCAGAAACGCATCGCACGATCCTTCTCCAGGTAGCGGCACTAGCCACCCCGCTCCTACACCTCCCTGATCACGGTAAGTTTCTCTAGTGTTTTGCTTAACAAATGCATAAAGACCTAGACTTAGCTTTATTTCCTCCAATATGCTTACCATAATGACCTAGAGTTAGCTTCTTTTCCTCCAAAATGACTTAATAAGCTTACTGACCTCATAAACCATCCATTTTACCTAAGTTAGCTCTAAAACGATATGTACTTACCTAACTTATGACAAAAATTGCATAATTAGCTCATAAACGACCCATTTCACCTAGGTTAACTCATAAACGACCCATTTCACCTACGTTAACTCATAAACGACCCATTTCACCTAGGTTAGCTCATAAACGACCCATTTCACCTAGGTTAGCTCATAAACGACCTATTTCACCTAGGTTAGCTCATAAACGACCCATTTCACCTAGGTTAGCTCATAAACGACCTATTTCACCTAGGTTAGCTCATAAACAACCCATTTCACCTAGGTTAGCTCATAAACGATCCATTTCACCTAGGTTAGCTCATAAACGATCCATTTCACCTAACTTAGCTCATAAACGATCCATTTCACCTAAGATAGCTCATAAACGATCCATTTCACCTAGGTTAGCTAATAAATGGCCTATACTTCTTCTTCTAGTCTTCTTCTTCTTCTATTCTTTTTCTTCTAGTCTAATTCTTCTTCTAGTCTTCTTTTTCTAACTTTCTTATTTGTCATTTTGCAGGTTTCGTTCACTTCACGGAAGCCAGCTTTCTATGATGGATTGCTTGTTTTTTCCTTTGATGCACTTCTTGTATTCTGCTCGCTTGCTACGATGAAACTAGATTGCTATGATGAAACTTTGCATATTGTAATATGTATGGATCGATGGAACTATGTGCAACCTACTATGTATGTATGGATATATATGTGCTGGATATTTATTATGTTGGATATATATGTGCTGGCTCCTGTGATATATTTGCTGTGATATATTTCCTGTGATAATTGTTGGATATAAGAAAAACAGAATAAAAAGAGGCAGTGCAGGCTCTTTGCCGTCCGCCGCGGACGGCAAAGACACCTTTGCCATCGGTGGCAGACGGCAAAGGGGGCACGTGGCGCCCACCTGTGCTTCCTGAGAGATGGGCCATTTGGTAAATTTGCCTACCGTGGCGGACGGCAAAGCTAAGCTGATGGCAAAGACTTTGCCTGTGCCGTCCGCCGTGGCAGACGGCAAAAAACAGCGGGCGCTGACGCATTGCTGACGTCAACTGGCAGACGGCAAAGAGGCGCTCAAATTTGCCGTCCGCTGGCGGACGGCAAAGGCCGCCGTTAGCCGCCTAACGGACTAACGCTGGCGGACGTCCAGTATTTTTGCCGTCCGTCCTCTTTGCTGTCCGCCGCTGTAGGCAAAGGACTCTTTGCCGTCCGCCATAAAAAGCAGACGGCAAAGGACCTGTTTACTGTAGCCTACTTTGCCGGAGCCTTTTGCCGTCCGCGGCTGACGGCAAAGGCCTTTGCCGTCCGCCGTTCGAGCCTTTGCCGTCCGCCGTGGCAGACGGCAAAATAGCTGTTTCTTGTAGTGTAAGGTTCAAGATAGTGAGACATCCCTGTTGGTCTCCATGAAAGCTGATAAAAACTATCTTGACGATAGTGATAGACCCCAAAAGTCATGTCTTGATGTACTGTTCGAGTTACTGGCCACTATGCTGGCACAAGCTCTTCGAACTCGCTGCCTGAATTAGTTCGTCTTCTTGAGTCTCAACTTCAAGTTGAAAGACATCGATCAGATGTGCTACGACACGAAGCTGAAGGACTGAGGAAGTCCCTGCAGAATTCAGATGCATACTTTCTGGTGCAACAACAAGCTCTGGAGGATTTAAGAGCCAAACAAGAGAAAGTTAATAAGCTTGCTAAGCATCTTGCTAGCATTATGGGTACCCAGGATATTGTTTGTTGAGCTCTTCTGAAGTGGTTTCAGTTCTGGACTTGTTTTGCTGCGGCGTTTATTTGCACTGTTCGCCAACTTTAACAACCAGTGTATATGATATGCTACTTTGTTCCCTATATTTGCACTGGTGGCGAACTTTGATGCCCAGTGAATGTAATATGTGTAACAGCCGTGATAGCCTAGCGTAAGTTGCTTGCTTATTTATTTCCTTGTTGTCTTGTTTATTTGTTTGCTTGTAGTGAGTGCAGTTCTTTTTCTACGGTTTGCCAGTGGCCGCGATAACCTATTTTTTAAAGCTAGGCCACAATAACCATGGGCTACATATTTACTGTAGTGACCCTGGGCCTCCTAAGGGCCGTAGAAACAATGGGCCTTCTACGGGTCGTAGAAACAATGGGCCTTGTACGGGCCGTAGACACAATGGGCCTTCTACGGGCCGTATCATCAATGGGCCTTCTACGGGCCGTATGATCGACTGGCCAAACATGGGCCAATAACAAACCGCATTATCGCCGTAAACGGGCTAGAGTCGGAACCGTCCGTTCATGGGCCGACCATAACTGGCCGTCATTAATCGGCCGTATTTGATGACGCTATGAAAACGGCCCAACGTATTAATGGGCCATAAACTGGCCGACTGTAACCACGGGCTGAATTTGGCCAACAAGCAGAAAATTACAGTAACGGGCCGGAAGTAACCGAATGTTGCAAATGAGCCCAAGAATAAATGGGCCCTGAGAAGGCCCAAAGATAACATGGGCTAGGAACGGTCCAATGGAATAATGGGCCATTAATGGTTATAAAGTGATACACTGTTCATTACGGGCCAGTTTCACCATGGGCTGTTAATGGGCCAAGAGTTACAAAGGGCTTCATATGGGCCGAAAGACGTCATGGGCCATACACGGAACGGAAGTTAAAATAGGCTGGAATCATATTGGACGGCCCAGATGATGCTACTAGGCCTAATTCGGATAGGTCGTAACGGGCCCTGGGTTAGTGGGCTGTAAATGGGCTATATGCGAACAGACCGTTAACAGGCTTTCCATGGGCCGGCCCGCCACCTTTTGACCAAGTTAAACGGGCCGGCCTTTTCACAGGAATGGGCCTCTGTTGGTCCGTGCCACATGTCAACGTATCATAGGCGCCTTCGGTCCAATGAGAGGATGACATCTGTCCCAACGGTGAGCTGACACATGTTTCCTCCAGCCAATGATGATTTTACCCGTGGAAAATCCCCATTGGTCGGGGTTGTTAACGGCTTATCGGATCCAAAACCGGACCTGATAGCTTAACGGTGAGCCATTGTGGTGGATGCCACATGTCAGTCGCCCTTGATGAAAACACTTCTATGACGCGCGATTTATCATCATGGAAGTGGACACTTCCGTGATGATAGTTTTGGTAATGTCATGGAACACTTCTACGACATCACATGTATGACTATGTTGATTCTGTCATAAAATCGTCATGGATGTACATCCATGACAGAAAACGTGACCTACTGTGACAAACACGTATCATCAAGGAAGTGTATTTTTTTGTAGTGTTGGATTCGATTGAAATATCCCTTTTTGATGAACTTGATTCTTGCTATGCTTGTGCCCATGATGCCATCATGAATTATGCTTACTAGTCACGAACCCGTGCACCTGCATGGGCTAGTCATTTTTTAAACATGTAAATATCTAAGTCTTGATATTATTGTTTGGCTAAAGAAATTTTTTATATTGAAAATGAGGGAATTCACCTTATAAAATTACTATGAAAGTGCATTCTTAGCAGTTTGGAGCACTAACATGAACGATGAAAATTCAGACCATCCCGCGGTTGCTAATAATAAAGTGCAAGCCTTAGCTTGAACTTTATTCCTCGGTGATTTACATACTCTTTTAGATAGTAAAATAATTCATACCATCAAAATAAATTAATAATCAAGAATTCAAACTGTTACAGTTATCTTGACCGAACACCACACTGCAACCTCCTCTCTCTTTCAAACTTGAGATAGAGAGTGCAACCCACATTTGTGGTTGGCAACATGGATAATAGAGCTGACTGAAGCTATATAAAAAAATGAATCAGCCAGGTGCAAAATAAAGCCAACAAAACTGTTTTAGTCACTTGATCATATTAAGAATTGAAAGGAACACTAAAATTACATTAACATTTGAAACTTTACAAAAACTGAACAATAACATGAAAACATTTCATGCCATGTCTTTTCATTACATATACTCTACTTGATGTGTTAAGTTTTTCTTCTTTAGAAATGATGCCATTTACGCACGTAGATAGCTAAATTTGTCCCTGTCAGTGTCAAAACCGGCAGATCTTGGGTAGGGGGCCCCGTACTGTGCGTCTAAGGATCGAAGGTAACAGGAGGCAAGGGACACGATGTGTACCAAGGTTCGGGCCCTCTTAATGGAGGTAATACCCTACTTCCTGCTTGATTGACTTTTATGAGTATAGGGGTTACAAGAGTTGATCTACCTCGAGATCGTAATGGCTAAACCCTAGATGTCTAGCCTGTATGATTATGATTATCTCTACGGACTAAACCCTCTGGTTTATATAGGCACCAGAGGGGATTAGGGTTGTACAAAGTCGGTTTACAGAGGAAGGAAACTACACATCCGAAACGCCAAGCTTGCCATCCACGCAAAGGAGAGTCCCATCCGGACATGGGAGAAGGCCTTCCGTCTTGTATCTTCAACGCCCATCACTCCGGCCCAGGTCACATAGGCTGGCTCCCCGAGGACCCCATAAGCCAGGACTCCCTCGGTAGCCCCCAAACTTGCCTTCAATGACGATGTTGTATCCAGCTTCATGTCTTCGGCTTTGCAAGGCGGGTTCTCCATTGTACTTCATATAGTTCGACTTTTACATTAAATAGCATACCCTTCAGCTTCTGTGCTGCTGATACGTCTCCAATGTATCTATAATATTTGTGTTCCATGCTATTATATTACTTGTTTTGGATGTTTATGGGCTTTACTTTAGACTTTTACATCATTTTTGGGACTAACCTACTAACTGGAGGCCCAGCCCGTATTGCTGTTTTTTTTGCCTATTTCAGTATTTCGAAGAAAAGGAATATCAAACGGAGTCTGTCGTGGAATTGTCACGGCAGATGTCCTTGGTGTGAGGACTTAGTCGCGAGGCCAACGCATCTATATGGTAGCTTGAGAGGGGTTGGGCGGAATCGAGAGATGCAACACAAGACAAGGATTTAGACAGCTTTGGACCCCGGAAAACATCATCCGGTAATAATCCTACATGCTGTTTGAGGCTAGGTCTCATTATGATCATGAGTGAGTCGCCGGGTTGGCCGGCTCTTTGTGTCTAGCCCTAAAGATTGTTTCTTGTTGCTTGTCCCCTTTGGGGTGCCCTGCCCCTCCTTATATAAGTTAGAGGGGCGGGTTACATGCGGAGTCCTAGTAGGACTAGGACTAGTCTATCTTTTCTTACAAGTTGAATATAAGTCCGGGTCTTGCTTCCTCGTAAAGGAAATATCCCTCATGCCTTCTGTCTTAAGCCGGCCCACTATAATATGAACCGGCCTACAGGGCCTTGGGCCTAGTCTTCTATGTGACCCGCCGTCGGGGTCATCCGTGAGTCGTCTGACCAGTGAGCCGCCAGACCCGTGAGTCGCCAGTCCTCCGGGGGGTCATCGGTGAAACGCCAAGTCCGGCCGGGTCATACTTCCGGCCGGGTCATACCGCGGGGTATATCCCCGACATTAGCCCCCATTTTAATTTGGATTTATCCATGTTAAACTGATCTTGTAAAACAAACACAAGAACAACTTTGACAGATTGTGTTCCGGATTAAAAAATTCTTGTACGCCGGCACCTGATCATCCTTAATTCCTTGTGCTCTGGGTTAAATATTCTCCTGAGACGGGACCTGATTATCCTTAAGTCCAATTGTCATTTCATTCATCTAGAAAATCCGGGTCAAATAAGCTAGCTTCATACTCAATTTGCTGATGTTGGTTTCTCACAGAAAGATATTGTGAAGAATAATCCACTTGAGTCAGCTTCCAAGGCGCCGGGTTAAATAATTTTTGTCTTCAAATACTCATCTGATATTCAGCCGGCTTGAAGATGTAAAACTTGCCGGTTTATCATTACCAAAAACTATCGGATTATAAAACTGACGATGCCGGGTCATAATTGTTGTTGACACCGGTTTATGTAATTGATCCTCCTGATTTGCTCAAAACTGATAATTTGAAGATTTTTCTCTTTTATATCCATATTACCTGTAACCCCCAAGTCTTGAGTAGAACAAAGTGATGGTCTACGACTTGCTCCAATAAATGCTGCAACCTTGAAGAAATCCGGTTTATTCATCTCAATCATATAAACTGAATATTCCACACATGTAGCCCCCAAGTGCCGGGTTGTCATGCTTGCAGCAACCTGGGACTTGTAATTGCTTTATGCTCATGAAAACTTCAACCAGTGTAGCCCCCAAGGGCCGGGTCATTATGTAATAATGAGCAGGGACTTTGTAGATATAACCATGTAAATTTGAACCGTAATGTGTAGCCCCAAGGGCCGGCTTAGTAAGATAATAATGAGCTGGGACTTTGTATATAATTGATAATAACATCATATAATATAGTCTCCACCATGGGGCTTGAACCCACGTCCACAAGGTTAAGAGCTTTGTACTCCACCAACTAAATAGTGGACCGTTCAATATAATGGAGTAATGCTTGTGTACCTTGAATTTTTGACAGGAGCAATTGGTATCCCCCAAGGGCCAACTCATTTAGAATGTGATGAGTCGGGTCTTCAATAAGTTGAGCAAAAAATGACTTTGCATTAGCCCCCAAGTGCCATGGTGCATGCTGGCAGTGACGTGGGACATGTATATTCGATGTATTCTCGATTTGAACAATGTAGCCCCCAAGTGCCGGGTCGTAAGCCTGCAGCGACTCAGGACTATTTCCTCCATTGTAAAATAAATCATGCCCATTGATAAAAATAATAGCCGTTGCGCTAAAGCGACTTTGAAAACCTCAATCATAACACTGGTTATTGATAATCACAATAGAAATCCAGCCATGATGGCTATTCAAGATTTGAATAATATAATCCGGTATGAAAACCACAATCATTCAATATCATCATGAAAATCCAGCCAGTTTTGGCTATTAAAGATTTGAATACCTCATCGGTTGACAAGTAAATCCGGAGTTTAAATACCTGGCGGCTCTTGGCCGATGACGACTTAATGCGCATTCATTGTAAGCCGGAATTTTTGTAATCCGGTGGCCTATATCCCTTGAGAAAATCAATAATTGATAACGCTTTTGAAACACTAATTTCAGTAATGAGCTTGGACTGAAGCATTTATATAAGTCATAGTTCTGCAAATCCTGGACAGAGTTTAAACAACATATGCCCTGGCGACTTAACGTCAAGAGCCAGGGCGGGTAACCACCCAAATTTAGTCTTACCATGCACACAAGTAGATCACAAGACCCCTTGGCGGTTTGCCGCGGGGCGGGTCATAATACCTCACATATAATCACTGTGATATTGAATTTGTACTGCCGGTTTACATGACCTGTGCAGTAAGGGTGATAACCCAATCCTTAGAAGCCAATGCTTCCACATAGATGATGATTGTCATAAGCTGGCGACTTATAGTCAAAAGTCAAGCCGGATTAAGCATAAAACACTTATATACATTTGAGATATAATCCAAAAAAGGTCTCAAGTCAAACCCAAAATTGTTCGCAAAAAAGACTTAAAAAACTTAAGGCTTCTGATTCGTATACGATCAGAAAACCGTTCCAAAGGGGTTGAGCTAAGATTCGAATACGATCATATAGCCCCCAGTGGCTTTGGCGTTGCCGATCAAAGTGGGTATTGACAGCTATGTTCTCTTTGGTTCGAATACGACATATGTTTGAACAGGAAGCCCCCAAATGACCTTAAGAGTTGTTTAGCGACGCTGATTCGAATACGATCCATGTCGATTCCCAAAGGGGTTGACCTATGATTCGGATACGATCAAGAAGCCCCCAAGTAGGTTCAGCAGTTTGCCAATCAAAAGGGTATCGACAGCTATGTTCTCTTTTGTTCGAATACGACCTATGTTTGAACAGGAAGCCCCCAAGTGACCATATAAGTTTTGGCATTGCGCCGATCAAAAGGGTACTGATAGCTATGCTCGATGAGCAGGAAGCCCCCAAGTGATCATAATAAGATAAGCCGTAAAGCAGGATACCCAAGTTTGAACCGCGCATCATGGCAGCAAGTTCTTTGGCAACCTTTAATTTTTCTGAGAACTCGATCTTGCGAGAGATTAATTCTTTTTGAACCAGAAGTTTAAACCGGATGTGAAATCTTTCAAAACTTTGTGAGAGATAAATTTACCTTGAGCCGGATTTGAACCGGATTTGAGAGCTTCAAAGCCTTGTGGTAAACAAATTTCCCTTGAACCGGTTTTTAAACCGGATATTAAGAGCTTCAGTGTTTTGTTGGAGAGAGATGTCTCTTGAACCAGATTTTAAACCGGAATCCTTCTTTTTAAAACGGAAATTTGCTGACGGCCTTTTAAATTTTTCACCAATATAGCGGTAGCCTCCGGAACCGGGTTACCTTCCCTTCAATGACCCGGAGTTCTTGAATTCACTAACACCGGCCAATTTCGCCGAGTCATGTCATTGTAGCCCCCGAGTCTCAAGACCATTCGAGGAGTTGGCTTGAGATTCTCCATATTGTACCAGAGCAGAAGGTGTATATCATCAGCGCATTGATAGCGCGATGTGAACCCACAGAAGGTTGAAGTGACTGCGGCGGGTTATAACGGATCCCATATGAGCCGTGTCAACAAGTCGGCCAATGGCTCCTTCCAACTAGTTGTTCGAAGTTAACCAAACTGTAGTGGCGGCAACTCGTGCGCCTGCCCATTGAACCATCCAGTGCAGACGACGGCTGATAATACATGATAATTCGTCTCCAATTTGTTGGAAGAAAACCGGGCTTCCCAAGCAGTGACTCGCTCATATTCAATAAACAGCTCATGCATATAGGTGCGTCCCAATGTGTTTATATAGACCAACCCGCGAGGGACGGATGGTAAAGATGATCGTTGCATCAGAGGCGGCACAGACAGATGAGCCGGCCGTGGTGTTGTAAGCCAGTCCGGACGGGCAATCGATCGCCGGCGCGGTAAGCCACGCAGATTGGCGAGTCAACCACGTTGTGTTGATGTAGTGAACAATTGTCCTGTATCAAAAACCTCGCAAGCCAGAGTAATTGCTCTTTTTAAAGAAAACAATATATAATATATAAAAATTTACTGGATTGATTTCACCTGATATGTCAGGCCAGAAATTATCCACCGCGGAGTTGATGATCATCACGGTGAAGCTGAAACCAATCACGGCAGAGCCGGCCGCGGGAGCAGACAGATGCATCAGCCATGGCGTTATAAGCCGGTACGGACAGGAGAGTCGGACGCGGCGTATGTAAGCCGGTGCGGACGAGAGAGTCAGCCGCAGCGTTGGAAACGGCACGGACACATGCTAGTAGGCCTTGTAATGAATAATGGTCCTGCGAAACAATCCATAGACCAGAATAATTGTTCTCAAACAATTTAATATGTACTGATGAAATGGACTGGATGAATATCACCTGATATATTTGGATGGGAGATGTCCGTATAGACTGGTCAAATGACTCTGTAGTCAAAATACAGGCTAGTGTACTAGTACTTCCTCCGTTTTTTTTGTCAACCATCAGGTGATTTTTGTCCATCTTCATACGGGTATCTGGTGCCATTTACTTCTCCTTCATCAGGTACCTAGACCCGCCGAGGCAACCAACGGCGCGGCAGGCAGCTGGTAAAAGGTACTTCGGCGACGGCGGGTCGCCGCGGTGGCGGTTGAGTGAGGCAGGAGCGGCTTGGCGCTAGAAGGAGGGCGACTCAAAGCGGCGCGGTCGCGACAGCGGAGAGGCGCCGGCAGCTCAGAGGGCCCTGGCGAGCCCGCAGCGGAGACAAGGAGGGCGGCCCTTACGGCAGGGGCATACAGACGGAGGCCACCTCAGCAGGGCACAGAGGCGGCGGCAGCGGATCAACACCTGCTCTGGCAAGGGTGGCGTGAGGCCAAGGCAGAGGCCGGGTTAGGCCTGACGGCGGTGGCTTAGAATTGCAGCGACATGCGGCAGACGAGGTGACCCAGTGAAGGCAACTTTGACAACGGCGGACGCGTTAACAGAAGACCGGAGCGGCGCGAAGCGGCGGCTCAAGGCCATAGCGACAGGTGGAAGAGGCGGCTGAGGCGAAAACCAGGCAGAGGCGCCTCGACGCAGCCGGCGGAGGGTGCTTGCGGCGGCCGTGGCAGCCAGGCTGCTCATCAAGGTGCGACGGCGGCCGGTGCAGCCATGGGCGGAGGCGACGCCCAGCAGGGAGAGGCGGGGCGGCAGCTTGCGGCCGTAGAGATAGCAGCGGCTCATCGCGGAGATGGCCATGGAAGCGGGTTGAAGCAGAGGCGACCATGGCAACGGGGTTGCTCGGCGACTCGTAGGCAGCCACAGCCCGTAGAACAGGCACCAAGCCGGTTTGAAGCGGGCAGCCCGAAGTGGAGACGAGGCCGTAGCGGTTGACTTCAAGTCCACGCTCACGTAGCAGCCTTTCAGGCACGTGCTCTGCCAATTGATTCCCTTGTGTGGTGGCGTGGAGCAAGGAGCAACCGTTGGTGAGCAAAACCACTTGGAAAGCATTGTGTGAGATCAATTTATGGTAATGATGGCCTAGGAATTTTCTCCCTTGAAACGCTTACTTCTCCGTGTAGCAAACAGAAATTTAAAAAACTGATTTGGAGATGTCAGAACATGAGTAGTCTTCAGACTCGCTTTGACTAAACCGCAAGTAGACGATTAGGCGTACGCGGGCTGTCTGCCTTTGGCTGTCGCGACCAAAGAAAAACTGGGAACGGACACGGCCACGCCTAGAGATAGAAATTTTCTTGTTAGTCTCACGCGGCTTGCGGTAACGGTTGTAGCAGAAAACCCAATCGGTGTCGACGGCTTGCGGCGGCTCAACCGACAACCAACGCAACCCTAATCCTCTTAATTCCTCTTGATCTTGATCCAATCTTGTACATGCCAGCTCCAGGCTAATCACGATCTTTGATCACAAAATGATGAATTTGTAGGCTCTGTCCTGTTGCCGGTTCTCCCCGTGCGATCTTTCCGCATCTTCTTGAGCCATTCTTTTTCTTCATCGGGTTAATAGGGAGCTCCTCGATCCTAGGAGAGATCACTCCAAGAACTCAACACCACCGTGCGCAGGCCCCACGGTGGGCGCCAACTGTCGTGGAATTGTCACGGCAGATGTCCTTGGTGTGAGGACTTAGTCGCGAGGCCAACGCATCTATATGATAGCTTGAGAGGGGTTGGGCGGAATCCAGAGGCGCAACACAAGACAAGGATTTAGACAGCTTCGGGCCCGGGAAACATCATCCGGTAATAACCCTACATGCTGTTTGAGGCTAGGTCTCATTATTATCATGAGTGAGTCGCCGGGTTGGCCAGCTCTTTGTGTCTAGCCCTAAAGATTGTTTCTTGTTGCTTGTCCCCTTTGGGGTGCCCTGCCCCTTCTTATATAAGTTAGAGGGGCGGGTTACATGCGGAGTCCTAGTAGGACTAGGACTAGTCTATCTTTTCTTACAAGTTGAATACAAGTCCGGGTCTTGCTTCCTCGTAAAGGAAATATTCCTCATGCCTTCTGTCTTAAGCCGGCCCACGACAATATGAACCGGCCTACTAGGCCTTGGGCCTAGTCTTCTATGTGACCCGCCGTCGGGGTCATCCGTGAGTCGTCTGACCAGTGAGCCGCCAGACCCGTGAGTCGCCAGTCCTCCGGCGGGTCATCGGTGAAACGCCAAGTCCGGCCGGGTCATACTTCCGGCAGGGTCATACCGCGGGGTATATCCCCGACAGAGTCCAAACGGAATGAAACCTTCGGGAGCGATCTTTTTGGAACAAACGTGATCTAGAGGACTTGGAGTGCAAGTCAAGAAGCAATCGAGGCGGCCACAAGGGTGGAGGGCGCGCCCTCCCTTACTGGGCACGCCCCCTGTCTCGTGGGCCCCTCGGGCGTCCACCGACCAACTTCTTCCTCCTATATATACCCATGTACCCTGAAAACATCAGAAGCGACCACGAAAAACTATTTCCACCGCCGTAACCTTATGTATCCGCGAGATCCCATCTTGGAGCCTTCGCTGGTGCTCCGCCGAAGGGGGAATCGATCACGGAGGGCTTCTACATCCACACCATAGCCCTTCCGCTAAGTTGTGAGTAGTTTACCATAGACCTTCGGGTCCATAGTTATTAGCTAGATGGCTTCTTCTCTCTCTTTGAATCTCAATACAATGTTCTCCTCGATCTTCTTGGAGATCTATTCGATGGAACTCTTTTTGTAGTGTGTTTGTCGAGATCCGATGAATTGTGGGTTTATGATTAGGTTTATCTATGAGAAATATTGGAATCTCCTCTGAATTCTTTTATGTGTGATTAAGTTATCTTTGCAAGTCTCTTCGAATTATCAGTTTGGTTTGGCCTACTAGATTGATCTTTCTTGCAATGGGAGAAGTGCTTAGCTTTGGGTTCTATCTTGCGGTGTCCTTTCCCAGTGACTATAGGGGCAACAAGGCACGTATTGTATTGTTGCCATCGAGGATAAAAAGATGGGGTTTATATCATATTGCATGAGTTTATCCCTCTACATCATGTCATCTTTCTTAATGCGTTACTCTGTTCTTTATGAACTTAATGCATGCTGGATAGCGGTCGATGTGTGGAGTAATAGTAGTAGATGCAGGCAGGAGTCGGTCTACTTGTCACGGACGTGATGCCTATATACATGATCATGCCTAGATAATCTCATAATTATTCGCTTTTCTATCAATTGCTCGACAGTAATTTGTTCACCCACCGTAATACTTATGCTATCTTGAGAGAAGCCACTAGTGAAACCTATGGCCCCCGGGTCTATCTTTTATCATGTAAATTTGCCATCTACTTTTATTTGCATCTTTACTTTTCCAATCTATATTACAAAAAATACCAAAAATATATTTATCTTATCATATTATCTCTATCAGATCTTACTTTCGCAAGTGGCCGTGAAGGGATTGACAACCCCTTTATTGCGTTGGTTGCGAGTTCTTGTTTGTTTGTGTAGGTGCGTGGGACTTTTGAGGAGCCTCCTACTGTATTGATATATTAGTTCTAAAAACTGAGGGAAATACTTACGCTACTGTGCTGCATCACCCTTTCCTCTTCAAGGAAAACCAACGCAAGCTCAAGACGTAGCAGCTGCCGTCGCCTCGGCCTCCACGTGTCGAACAAATACGAAGGGTCTAAGTATTTTTACAGGTAACCCCTTGACCATGTAGGGAAGGCATCTATTTAAAGAGATTGAATCTCAGATGCCATTCCTCCCCAGGCGAAAATCCTTAGAGCTTGCCATAGGAAACCATCCAAACATGGTTGGCGTTCCTAGTTCTTCCTCGCGCCGCCACGGCCCTCAAATAGGTGATTCGCAGAGCTACTCGGTATCCCACGCGCAGTTGACCAAGCTTCAGAGGCAGTGATATCTCCCTCCCTCGGATATAGTCCCCGTTCGGGCGGGATTAACTTCAGTCAATGGTGAAGCCCTGGCAGAGAACTTCACCAATCCTACTAAAGGGGAGCGGGTGTGCTTTGCTTCTTTCCTTCTGAGAGGCGTGGGATTTCTGATTCATCATTTCCTCAGAGGTCTCCTGGAGTATTACTGCCTCCAACTGCACAATCTCACGCTGGGCTCCATCCCGCACATCGCGGGCTTCGTTGCTCTTTGCGAGCTGTTCCTAGGCTGCGAGGCCCATTTTGAGTTATGGAGGAAATTTTTCTGCCTCGTCCCCCGCTCCCAAAAGGGATCCATATTTGAGGTGGGAGGCGCCGAAGTATGGCGCATAGCCAGAATAGGATACCTGTCTGACACTCGGAAGAAGGCATCCGAAGAGTGGCCCTCGGAATGGTTCTACATTGAAGACGTTATTCTCCCGGACCCAATCCGGCAAGGTCTTCCTGAATTTTCCGCTGGTCCTTTAAAGAAGCATGGCAGTTGGCGTCCCCGAAGCTTTGAGGAAGAAGACTGTGCGGAGATTAAGAGGCTAGTGGGTAAGATCAGAATACTCGCCCACTCCGGACTGTCTATAGTAGAGGTAATGGCGATTTCATAACGCGATGCGTTCAACCACTCCAATCCAGAGGGCTTCCCATGTGGCATTACAACCGGGAGGACGACGCATCACGCTGTGGGCACAAGGGTCCGGAATTTTTTTTGCCGCTTTGGCCGCCATGTTGGCTGATCTTTACAAAGGGGAGCAGGAAGACTTCACTCGCCTTAAGTGCCGAGAAGGTTTCTCCATGTATAATCCCATTGACTGGTTGAGTTTTTGATCATGGGCCTCACTCAATCTTTTTGTTAATTATGCATAGTCGAACTTAATCCGGCTACCTTTAACAGGAATGGAGAAAGGTCGTCATGGGGATCTATAGCCCCTCTCCGCAGCCGGAGCACCATATTCGAGACCTAGATCCTGGATTTGAGGAGGATCCGGATAAATTTATAGAATTTAAGGAGGGAGTCTTTTATCAGGCGAGCTACGACGGCACGGAAGTGGCTATTATAGCCGATTACCCTGGCCCTCTCCCCTCCTCCCATGTAAGTACGCAGGAGACATCCCCTCAAAAAGAGTTTTCCCCTTGTGACTCACCCACCGCACTACATCATGCTCCCAAGGGCCGACGCTCGTCCCATCATACTGCGGCAAAGGCGTCCTCTAAGAAGACCACGCTTGCACAGGGCGAGTCTTCGAAAAGAAAGGCAAACGATGACACTGCTGGGCCCTCTCCTTCATCAAAGAGGTATACTTTTTTAACACGCAGTTAGTGGATAGATCGGACAGTGACGTTTCCTGCTGTGCCATATCATAGGAGGAGCGTACGCCGAACTGTATCCGGAGACCTGGCCGGCCATGCACAGGCTAATCCGGCCCCAGACCCTACCACAAGGACTGGGATTGACGCGATGGCAATGCCGGATTGTCATCTCCCAGAGGATTCGGATATTGTACCTGTCACCAACTCCGAAGTGGAGAGTGCGATGAATCATCGGTGGCAGAGAGCGGCTATGCGCGACCCAAATTTTACCGAAGAGGCATTCATCGCTTTTAGCTCAATGGATGCTTACATCCGAGCTGCTCGGGATGGACTTGCTGGATCCACTCACCAGCTTTCAAAGGATATGCGGGTAAGAACTTTTTGTGCAGATTCAATAATCATATGCCAGTAGCCCCCAAGTCTTGAAGCAGTTGGCCCAACTAATTTAAGGGTTGTTACATCATTAGGTACTCACAGAGAAAAATAACACATTATCCAAGGAGCTAGAAGAATGCCGAACTAAGCTAACTGTTGCCACCGCCGAACTGGAAAATTTAAAGAAATCGAAGAAAGCACCTGATGGTAAGCACAACAGTAGCACGGAAATAAGATTCCGTGCCTACAATGATGTTGCTTAAATATGCATCATTTTGTTGGTAGGATCGACAGATCAGCTGGAGGAGAGGCTAAGGGCTGCTCAGGTGGACAAACAACATGTCGAGTGGCAAGAAGCAGCTGGTCAACGTGTATTAACATGGACCATTAATGAGAAGAACAAACTACATGATGCAAGTATCAAGCAAGCCGAAGAACTGAAGGACGTAAGAGCCCAAATATCAGATGCCTTGAAGGAGAACAGAAAGCTGAAAGGCAGCATATTCAGTATGCTCTTTCACCTGACTTTCACGTGGTCCCCTGATGGAAAGTTTTAGAAGTTTGTTTCTGTAGGTGTGCTGACTGAACATCCCGAGGGACAAGTGTCTGGATTTCAAGGCGACCTGCTACAAGAGCTGTCCAAAGTGCACGGACGAGGTAGGAAAGCAATGAGGAACATGGCTAAGGCTTTATGGCCATCCGATCCTCCTCCAGGAAGTATGGAGGACCTCGTGAATTTATTCAAGGGAGCTCGTCACCGTTTTGGGCTATGGAAGATATCAACATGTCGGGAAGGCGCACGAGAGGCCTGGGCCATGGTGAAAACGCGGTACACCAGACTTGATCTGAATCATATGGCCTGGGTCGGACCTCGGGGACGAGATGGACAAGAAATTCCTGTTAGCTTAGTGTACGACCAAGTAAAGATGGTCTAGAGGAGGAATAAGTTTTTGAGTCCAAGTAGAAATGTACTTTCACCGGCAAACTTATCTCCAGCCGAATTGTAAAATGATTGTCATGGCAGACTTTCTGCTTTGACCTCCGAAACCCAATGTGTGGAGTGTTTCCGAATACTATACCGTCGGTAAACACCAAAGTATGTTCGGAAACTAGGCAGTCCGGTCATAGTTTCTTGAACAGACAAGTTGTATTCAGGGAGTTATGTTATATTACATTTAATCGTAAGAAACATCTTCCAAAGAGAATAGTTCCGTTAAGGGTTCCTCTCCCTGGGCCAGCATGCGTTTTTGTGCATGCCGAAGCTGTGATGTTAAAAATCACAATACACGTTATAATTTGGGGGCTTATATTGCAGCGAGGGCAGTTCGTCTTATTTCCACCCACCAATTATTCCCTTAAGAACGCTAGCTTTCGGCTTCACCCGTCTGAGGTACACGTCTGGATAACCCGGCTGTAACAATCGTAGAGGTACACGTACGGACAACACATATATACGGTGAGCTTGATGCTCAAAAAATAATAATTATAAGCTTCTATGACAAGAAGCCCCCGGGTATTTTGGGGTATGTACATTTAGAGATGTATGCCCCTCAAGTGTGCGATTTATCCGAACACGAGCTAAAAGTCGTATAAAAGCGAGAAAAAAGAAGAAAAGTGAGAGGGAGAAAAGAAAGAACGAGGATAAAGGTATAAGTGCGGAATTAGGCGTAGAATCTTCAGAGCCGGGTAGCGTTCCATGGGTTTGGCTCCAAGCGATTATCTGAAGCATTGTGAAGGCGATAGGATCCTCCAGTGAGGACTTCATCTATAATGAAGGACCCTCCCATTTGGGCTTGAGCTTTTCCTTTTTCTTCTCTGGTAGGTGTAGTACGAGTTCACTGACATTATAAGTCTTTGCCCATACTTCCCTGCTTTGATATCGCCGAGCATGTTGTTGGTAGAATGCGGAACGGGCTTTCGCGACATCACGCTCCTCCTCCAGGCCGTCCAGACCGTCCTGCCGATCAAGCTCGGCTTCTCTCTCTTCGTACATGCGCACTCGGGGTGAGTCATGAATAATGTTGCAAGGCAAGACTGCCTCCGCGCCGTACACCATGAAGAAAGGTGTATATCTGGTCATGCGATTGGGCATGTTCCGCAGCCCCCAGAGTACGGAATCGAGTTCCTCAACCTAGTGCTTGTCTGATTCTTGCAGAGATAGCACTGGTCTGGGTTTGATGCCGCTCATTATCAGGCCGTTAGCCCGTTCGACCTGACCGTTTGTCTGAGGGTGATATACGGAGGCGTAATCAAGCTTGATGCGCAAATTAGCGCACCAAGTTTTCACCTCATCGGTCATAAAGTTAGAGTCATTGTCAGTAATAATACTGTGCGGGACACCATAACGTTGTATGACACCGGATATGAAGTCTATAACCGGTCCGGCTTCGGCCGTTTTGACTGGTTTGGATTTTATCCACTTAGTGAACTTGTCGACCATAACCAGTAAATATTTCTTCTTATGGCTTCCCCCTTTAAGGGGTCTGGCCATGTCTAGCCCCCAGACCGGAAAAGGCCAAGTAATGGGATTGTTCCTAGGGCAGTGGGCGGCATATGGCTTTGATTGGCGAAAAGCTGGTATCCAACACAGCGCTGTACGAGGTCCTATGCGTCTGGTTGGGCCGTGGGCCAAAAGAAACCCGTACGGAAGGCCTTACTTACAAGGGCTCAAACTGTGGCGTGATGGCCACCAAGACCGGCGTGTATTTCAGCCAAGAGCTGTCATCCCTCTTCTTTGGATATACATCTTTGAAGGACTCTGGTGGTACTTTTTTTGTATAGTTCCCCTTCATGAACTTTGTAGGCCTTCGAGCGTCGAACAATACGACGGGCCTCAGTCTGATCATCAGGGAGCTCATTCCTAGTAAGGTAGACGAGGAATGGTTCAGTCCTCGGGGCAATTAAAACCATGATTTCGTGGGTTGATGGTGTCATTTCGGTGCCCGAACCCCCGATTTAATCAGAACTGTGTTCGGAATCTGGGGGTATGATCAGCTCTGGACCAGTGTTGCCACTCTCGTCCTGCCACACCACGGATGGCTTGAAGATCCTCTCCACAAAGGTGTTAGGTGGGACGGGGTCGCGTTTAGCGCCCATGCGAGCAAGGATGTCCGCAGCTGGATTACTCTCTCGAGCCACGTGATGAAAATCGAGCCCCTCAAACCGAGATGATATTTTGAGTACGGCGTTGCGGTAAGCAGCCATGTTCGGATCTTTTGTGTCGAATTCTCCGTTTATTTGGGATATTGCGAGGCTTGAATCCCCGCGCACCTCGAGGCGTTGTATGCCCATGGAGACGACCATCAGGAGACCGCGCAATAGGGCCTCGTATTCGGTTGCATTGTTGGAGTCTGTATACAGTATTTGGAGCACATAACAAACTGTGTCTCCTGTGGTGGATGTGAAGACGACACCAACCGCAAGTGCGGCTAGCATTTTAGAGCCGTCGAACTACATCACCCAGTTGGAATATGTGTCGTACTCTTTAGGGAGTTCAGCCTCTGTCCATTCGGCGACGAAGTCATCCAACACCTGAGATTTAACAGCTTAGCGTGGCTTGTAAGTTATTTCAAATGGTAAGATCTCAATGGCCCATTTGGCAATCCGGCCGGTGGAGTCCTGGTTGTTTATGATATCATTGAGTGGTACTTCGGAAGCCACCGTGATCGAGCACTCTTGAAAGTATTGTCGCAGCTTGCGGGATGCCATAAAGACCGCATATGCTATGTTTTGATAATGCGGGTATCGAGATTTGCATGGTGTAAGGACCGTCGATACGTAATATACTGGTTTTTGGAGTGGGAATTTATGTCCCTCTTCATCTCGTTCGACGACGAGCACCGCACTCACCACCTGGTGAGTTGCAGGTATGTAGAGCAACATCGGTTCGCCGACGTTTGGTGCATCTAGGATTGGGTTGCTCGCTAACAAAGTTTTTATTTCCTCGAGTCCAGCTGTGGCAGCGTCCGTCCACATGAAGTGGTCGGTGCGGCAGAGTAGGAGACACAGGCGATATAATGGCAATGCCTTTTCTCCTAATCTGGAGATAAAACGGCTCAAAGCTACCACGCACACAGCTAGTTTTTGGACCTGCTTGAGGTCTGTTGGTGTTTCCAACTGTGGCAGGGCTCGGATTTTGGCGGGGTTTGCTTCGATTCCTCTATTGGAGACAATGAACCTGAGCAGTTTTCCAGCTGGAACGCCGAAAACGCATTTTTCCGGATAGAGCCGTATGTTATATGCTCGGAGGTTGTCGAATGTAAGGCGTAAGTCATCCACCAATGATTCGACATGCTTGGTTTTGATGACTAAGTCATCTACATATGCCTCCACGGTCTAGCACATTTGCTTTTCCAGGCATATTTGAATCATGCGTTGGTAGGTTGCGCCGGCGTTCTTGAGCACGAAAGGCATAGTGTTGAAGCAGAAGGGCCCATACGGGGTGATGAATGCTGTTTTGGCCTGGTCGGATTCTTTCATCTTAATTTGATGGTATCCAGAGTATGCGTCGAGGAAACACAGTGAATAGTGTCCCGCGGTTGCGTCAATAATCTAGTCAATGCGAGGAACTGGGAAGGGGTCCTTAGGGCAGGCCTTATTAAGGTCTTTGAAATCGACACACATGCGCCAGGATTTATCCTTCTTTGGTACCATGACCAGGTGTGCTTGCCAGTCCGGATGTTTGATCTCTCTGATAAACCCGACTTCGAGTAGTTTGGCTAGCTCCTAACCCATAGCCTGTCGTTTGGGTTCAGAAAATCGGCGCAACGTTTGCTTGACTGGTTTGTATCCCTTCAGTATATTGAGACTATGTTCTGCCAGTCTGCGTGGGATACCTGGCATATACGATGGGTGCCACACAAAGATGTCCCAATTCTCACGCAGGAATGCGTGTAATGCGGTGTCGACCGTCGGATCCAGTTGTGCCCCAATGGAAGCTATCTTCTTGGGGTCCGTCGGGTGGACTTGAAATTTGACTATTGCGTCTCCTGGTTTGAAGGAAGCGGATTTGGGTCTCGTATCGAGGATTACGTCGTCCCTATCCACTTTGGAACGTAGGGTGGTTAATTCTTTGGCTACCAGGGCCTCGGATAATGCCTCGAGGGCCAGAGAGGCGGTTTTGTTTTCAGCACGGAGTGCTATGTCTGGATCACTGGCGATAGTGATGACTACGTTGGGCCCGGGCATTTTGAGCTTCATATACCCGTAATGGGATATGGCTTCAAAGCGTCTGAATGCGTCTCGCCGCAGCAGGGCGCGATACCTGCTGTTGAAAGGTGCCACATGGAAGAGTAACTCTTCGGACCTATAGTTCTCCGGCATGCCGAATATCACGACGAGTTTGATTTTCCCCGAGCATCTTGCTTCCCGACTGGGGATAATGCCTCGGAAGGTTGTGTTACTTTGCTCAATCCGACTCCTATCCATTTGCATTTTATTGAGCGTGTCTTCGTAAATAAGGTTCAGTCCGCTGCCACCGTCCATTAGCACTTTAGTGAGCCGAGAGCTGTCCACGATTGGGTTTAGGACCAAAGCGGCTGGTGCCCAGACTGAGAGGGACCTAGGTTCATCATCGGCATTGAAAGTGATTGCCGTGTCGTTCCATGGATTTATTGCCGCCACTTGGCAGACTTCGGCGAGGTCGCGGAGCGCCCTTTTGCACCGATTATTTGACGAAATGGTCTCAAAGACCGTGAATACTTCGAGATCGTTGTCCTCTGAAGAGTAGTTCTCTGGGGTAGTGTTGGTGAGGATACCCTCGCCGCTCTTGGCCACTTGCCGGAGTATCCAACATGCTCGGAGGCTATGTGTTGGTTCGGTATTCGGCATCATGTGAATTTGATAGGGCCCGTCGAGCCATTCCTCGAGGACAGTTCTATGTCCCTTAAAGGGCTTGATTTTCTTGTCCACGGGATGATGATCAGGTGCCCCGCGAGGGTGCATCCTTTTTGCCCATCCGGGAGATGGCCTAAAGGCCTGCGATTGCCAGCAGGCTGTCTGGGTTTTCTAGGCGCTTTCCATTGCGTAGTACTTCTGTACTATGTGTACCAAATCTGTAAAGTGCAGTATGCGACAGCGGTTGAGGGCATTAAGGATTCCCTCATCCATAGAACTGTTACAAAATACTGACATCGTGTTGTCGTCGCAACAATCTTTGATCTTGTTTTTAACAAGGAGGAATCTGGCCCAGAAGTGATGGACTTTTTCCTGAGGCTGCTGCCGCACGTACATTAGGTCGCATATATCCGGAGGACCAGAATTGCTTGGGGAATATTGCTTGTTATGGGTGGGTCGGCGGGGTCAAATCCGCACCCTGACCCACTGTGGAGTCCGAAGTTTGATGAATTTCCGAGGTTACCAGCCCGGGCTCCGGAGTGTCCGGTGACTTCTCAGGCTCAATGCCCGATTCTATGTCCGGAAGACAGGGAGTGTCCTCCCGACAATGGGTGTCTAGCTCTTTGATCTCCGAAATCCAAACATACTTTGTTCTCAACATAGGAGAAGAGTTATTGTCAGCTTGTTCCTCCACAACTGCCACCTGATGGGTGATCGGTGGAGATTTGATTTCTCTCTGATCGGGTTTAAACCCAATCCGATCATAGTTAGTTGCGACACCCAGGGCGGCGATGTGATCTAGCAGTTCGTTTAAGGACGATACATCTGCAGGATCCATCTTGTGGAGTATTCGGGGCCGACGCGGAGATGATTTTTGGTGACAGGCTCGGCTGCCTTTGGCTTAACGGTCGAACGAGCGCCCATGGTGAAGCTGCCAAGCCAGAGGGTTTGCCCTGAAAATAGGGCTCCTCCGGAAGTGATACTGTCCTTGATGACAAGGCGAGCCATCAACCATTCTGTCGCCGGCACAGAGGAACTCTCAATGAAAGCACGAATGTCGGTGTCAAAACTGGCAGATCTCGGGTAGGGGGTCCCAAACTGTGCGTCTATGGATCAAAGGTAACAGGAGGCAGGGGACACGATGTGTACCCAGGTTCGGTCCCTCTTAATGGAGGTAATACCCTACTTCCTGCTTGATTGACTTTGATCAGTATAGGGATTACAAGAGTTGATCTACCTCGAGATCGTAATAGCTAAACCCTAGATGTCTAGCCTGTATGATTATGATTATCTCTATGGACTAACCCCTCTGGTTTATATAGCCACCGGAGCGGATTAGGGTTGTACAAAGTCGGTTTACAGTGAAAGGAAACTACACATCCAGACGCCAAGCTTACCATACACGGAAAGGAGAGTCCCATCCGGACACGGAAGAAGGTCTTCCATCTTGTATCTTCACGGCCATCAGTCCGGCCCATGTCACAAATGCTGGCTCCCCGAGGACCCCCTAATCCAGGACTCCCTCAGTCCCCACTACACATTTCTAATGAACTGAAAATCTTGAAGAGGATTCAAGCATTAAGTCGCTTCCAAAACATTAGATAAAATACTTGCAGTTTTTGTATTTAGTTATTCATAGGCATGGTCTTCCATGTCTCTAGCTTGCCCATCAAGACCTGAGCTCGAAATTAGCTTTCTAATCCAATTTCTTACATGTATCATGCAGTACATGTCCCAATAATGAACACGATGGTGATCTAGGACTCGAAGTGGCACTGTGATGCAGCATCATCTTCACGAAAATCACCTAAAAAGTCTGCCAAGAAGATCAACTTGCCAAGAAGATTACGTCGTTATTCCCAATGCATAAGGATGGTTCTTTCTTTGTTCACCATCTGAAGAATTATGTCAAATATAAACAAAAGTCTGCAGAAAAGAAGCCAACAATGGTGACAGAACTAAGACAGCTATGGTGCACATCATATCCAGTTGTCTTATGTACAACCTTATGATCTTGAAATGCCGATTTGCTTATTTGGAATTTGAAAAATCAGACCTGTGATCATTAACTAAGGATCCACAGAAAGATCTTAAGATGGAGCTGGTTATCTATCAGGAGAAAATTTATAAGGGTAATCTGTGAAAAAAAACTACCTCCAAACAAAATTACAACACTATAGGTTTATGATATACCTCTGACTAAATCACCTGACAAAGTACTCGCTCTGTACTAATGTCTTTTTCTCGATGAATGGTGGATTTTATTAGCTCATAAAGGAGCATCAAGAAGATACAAAACAAAAGAGCACACACCCGGCCTCTGCATAGCTAAGATGCACACATCCAACACAAATGCACACACACAAAAAAGACGGCAACAAATAGCAAAGTCATATAAGACAAAAGCTATGCGTAGCCGAGGAAAAAAGAAAAACCCAAAGTGAACAGAGCCACGATCAGCAAACTACAGTAAACACGATATCCAGACCAATTATCTAATGACACCACACAGACAACGAGGTGCTTCAACAGCAACGCCTTCAAGAAGGGAGCGACACTCAAGCGTCGCCGTTACCGGATTCAACCACCAAGGGCAGAATCTAGGTTCTTACCTTGAAGAATCAGTCGGAGCATATCCGGACAATGCCTTCAACAAGGTAACGACAAAAAAAAACATCGCCATTACCAGGCATAACCAGTTTGGTTTAGACCTAGGCTTTCACCCCGGACCTCGCGACCGGGTGCTCGAATAGCACCACTATCGAAGTCATGCAAGTATTGTCGCCACCACTTTTCCATGATCCAAGCAGTTACATGCGATGTGACCGCCGCCACTGCACAACCATTCCTCTGCGTCAAGTGGTCGCTCATAATTTGCATCCCACTGCCGAAGTCAACCACTGGATCCTGAGATGGACCGAAGATCTTGCAATGACCATCGCTGTTGTTGAGCCGTAGGAGGTCGCTGCAGCAGTGTGCAGTCACCCTCACTCGGTCGACCGAATCTGAATCACCACCACCAAGCCGTGGATCATAGCGCCGTGGGTGGTCACCACCAGATCCATGGTTGCCGGCCGCGAACCTTCATGGAATCGCGAGGTCTTGTAACCATGCCCGTATAAGATGTAAGCGTAGATGACAACACATCCGTACGTGAGCCATGGCGCCAACTGTAGCAAGGAGTCACCGCACTTCAGGATCAAGTGCGCCGCCAAGAGCCCACAAGGGCCATGAGACGGCTCCATGCACGAAGATCCAAGAGATGCCTGGTGAGGCACCGTGCATCCATGTAAGCATACATCATGTACCTTCGTACGTGCTTGACACATGCAAATGAGATGCCTTTCAGCCACAATCTGGAGTACATACGCCGTCCACCAGAGGAGGAGACACCGCACGAGAAGCTGCGAGCCTGCGACTTGAAGCCGCTGATCTACCACTTGATCCAGAGGGAAGACCCTGACAAGATCACAGGCCGCCGTGCAGCTCATACCCCGGGCGATGCCGGCCCACCGCGCAGCACATCTGCCACATACGCATCCCTCTACACCGCCGACGCTGCACGTAGAATGAGTCCTTTCTGTCGCCGTCGGCCGCAGGGACTTTGCCCGGCGACGTCCTCCGACGACGGCGAGGGGAGCAGACTTAGATCCTGCCGGTGGAGGGCGGAGGAGATCGCTGCCGCCCGTGTCGCTCGGAGACGACGCGGGGGGCGATCCGTTTTTTCAGGAGTTAATCCACTTTGAAGTCTCAAAACTCGCTCTGTACTGATGTCTAGGTATGCCCAGACATAAAATTGACTTGAAGTCAACACAACAATTAAATATTTTTTTTGATAAACATCATCCTCCTTTATTCAATTGTCACGAGGGTTGTGTCGTTTACAATCAAAGGTATCACCTCAACAGGAGGTGATTCCAACCAAATACTAGGAGGGGAGAAACTAGCTATTCTAGCCAATTCATCAGCCACCATATTGTTCTCTCTATTATAATGCTCATAGATGACATGATTAAAATCTAAAGACATAAAATAGCAGTCGTCAAAAATAGCACTTGCTACTGAAGAAGAGTAGCCCTCGTTCAACGCTGAGACCACCTCCAAACTGTCCGACTTGATCTCAGTCTTGTTGCAGCCAATTGTACGGGCCAGATTTATACCAAATCTCACTGCTATAGCTTCAGGAGTGAAAGAAACAAGACATGTTTCAATCCTTTCATTAGCAGCAGCCAAGAATTTTCCGGTGTGGTCTCGTAGTACTGCTCCAACTGAACCTGCAAGTGAATCAACATCGAAACTTGCATCAACATTCAGCTTTGCATAGCCGAGCCTTGGCCTCATCCACCCATTGAGTTTCACTTTCACTTTTGGGCTAAAGGAGAGTATAAAATTAGCCGCAAGCCCCCTCACTGCTAAGCTGATCTGAGCTGCATTCTGAACTGTTTCTCCATGCGTTAACTTTCGATACTCGAACCATAAATACCAAGCTGCAGTAGCCACCGTTTCTCTCAGCTTTGGTAGTCGCAACACAAGAACCTTATTCTCTGGAAGAAAGAGTAAATGCTCCAAAACAACCTCTCCTGCCCTATCAACCGCAATTGCCTTTTTAATAACATCATATATTCCTAGGAGCTTCCATACCTCAACAGCCTTGGGGCATTCAAATAGCAAATGACGGATGTTATCCGGCCCCAAATTACAAGCCGGACAATGATCTTTCACCTTCATGTGCTTATTTGCAAGTATTGAGCGGCAAGGTATAGCACTGTGTAACACTCTCCAAATGAATATCTTGATCTTTGATGGGCACAACAAATTCCAGACCGACCGCCAAATATCTTTTGGTATCGATGCGCTTGCATTATTTTGGAGCCTATGTCCATACTGAAAGTCCCACTCCGCATGGTACGCAGACCGTACAGAGAACACCCCAGTTTTAGTCAGACTCCAAGCCACAAAGTCTGACATTCCATGAACCGGAAGAGAGATGGCGAGAATTCTCTGGGCATCCACTTGCCAGAAAGTTTGCTTCAAAATCTGTATATCCCAATCTCCAGATGCCGGGTCAATCAAGTCAGAGACCCGAGAGAGCAAATTGTTCCCTCTGACCGTTATTACCTTTTTAGACGGAGAGTGAGGAACCCAAGCATCCTCCCATGTTTTAACTTTTTCCCCATCTCCGATTCTCCAAATATGTCCACGCTGCAGGGTCTCTACTCCTGCCATAATACTCTGCCAGGTATAAGAAGCTTTCTTTTTTAGAGTAGCCCTCAAGAGATCACCATCCGGAAAGTATTTAGCCTTCAAAATCACAGCACAAATGGAATCAGGGTTATCAATTAAATGCCAAGCTTGTTTGGCCAATAGGGCGAGATTAAAGCAATGAATATCTCTAAAACCCATCCCACCATTTTTCTTTGGTATGCACATTTTCCACCACACAAACCAATGCATTCTCCTATGCGTCGCATCATCACCCCACCAAAAACGATACATCGCATATGTGATTCCTTTGCAAATTCTTTTAGGAATTTTGAAGACGGACATCGCGTAAGTAGGTATGGCTTGTGCCACTGACTTTAGGAGCACTTCTTTCCCCCGATGACAGGCATTTTTCCTTCCATCCCATGAGCCTTTGAATAAGACGGTCAATTAAGTATTGGAAACTGTCACTCTTATCAAGACCCAGAGTAGCCGGTAGTCCTAAGTATTTGTCATTTAGAGCCTCAGTCAAAATATTAAGGCATTCACATACTTGGGCCTTCATGTTCACCTCTGTACTTGGACTAAAGAATATACTTGACTTTTCCACACTCACAAGTTGCCCAGAGGCCGCACAATATAGATCAGAAATTGATTTCAAGCAACCCGCATTCGCAACATTGGCCTTCATCAAGATCAAAGAGTCATCGGCAAACAATAGGTTGGTTACTGCAGGTGCATCTCGACATACCTTAACACCCTCCAATTCCCCGTTATGTTCTGCATGAGATAATAGGCCAATTAATCCTTCCGTGCAGAGAAGAAATAAATACGGGGATAGTGGGTCCCCTTGCCTCAAGCCTCTGGAGGGTTTAAAGGACTCAGTCTCAACTGAGTTATATCTGACTCTATACTCAACTGACGATACACAGCGCATGATCAACTTAACCCAGTCAGCATGGAAACCAAGCTTCAACATAATTGCTTCTAAAAACACCCACTCCACTCTGTCATAAGCTTTGAGCATGTCGAGTTTCACAACACACCAGCCTTCCTTGCCCACCTTCTTTTGTTTTAATGCATGCAAGCTTTCGTAAGCAATGAGTACATTATCAGTAATAAGCCTCCCTGGAACAAAGGCACTTTGAGTTGGACTGATAATCTCCGGCAACAGCAACTTTAATCTAGCAGTAATCATCTTGGATATGACCTTGTAAACAACATTGCAGAGACTGATTGGTCTAAATTGTGTGACTTTTTCGGGGGTATTTATCTTTGGAATCATAACGATCGTAGTGTCATTCCATCCATGGGGCATAACCCTAGAATTTATAGCTGTGAGCACCTCCGAGATTAAATCATCTCCCAACATTGACCAAAACCTCTTATAAAAGATAGCGTGTAGCCCATCCGGTCCCGGAGCTTTAAAATCCCCAATAGAAAACAATGCCTTCTTCACTTCCTCGGGTGAGTACGGTGCCATAAGCGCGTCATTCATCGCCCCCGTAACTCTGTGCTGGTGCTTGGACACTAGATGCAAACAAGTCCTTAAAGTATCCGGAGATAATTCTATTCAGGTCATCAATATCCTCCTTCCCCACTCCAGTGTCATCAAGTAACCGTTTGATGCAGTTTTGTTTCTTATGCGCCGTGGCCGTGTTATGAAAAAATGAGGTGTTTCGGTCACCATGGGGCAGCCAGTTGGTACGACCACGCTGCAGCCAAATGAGTTCCTCCTGGTCCAAGATATTTTCAATGTGGATTTGCAATTCTTTCAATTTTCCACGGACCTCAGCTGACAACGGCCCTCTTCTTAATTTCTCCATCTCCTTTTTCAGTTTACTGATCCTTTTCATTGGTCCTTTCAAAATGTCACGGTCCCATTGATGCAAGTCGTCTTTCACTGCCTTTGTTCGATCAGCAAGAGAGGGCCCTATTCCAGCCAGCTTAGCTCGTTCCCATGCAGTATTGACAATCTGATTAACCGTTTCTTCTTTAAGCCATCGTCCTTCAAACCTTTTCTCCACTTTTGGCTGCTGCCTCATAACCGACTCAAAATAATGTGTGTCCAGTAGGATTGGCCTATGATCCGAGTGAACATGATGTTCATGGATAACAGCCGCATAAGGGAACTTTCCTTCCCAGGTTTCATTGCAAAACGCTCTATCCAGACGCTCTTTTATAACCCCTCGGCTCCAGGTAAACGGATCTCCAATCGACATAACTTCTTTCAGCTCACAATCGTCCACACAATCTCTGAAATTTTGCATGTATTGTTGCAGACGAGTATTCCCTCCTTCCTTCTCACTTTCTATCAAAATCTAATTAAAGTCACCAAACACAATCCATGGTCCAGTGGCATTACTATGCAAGTCTCGCAGAGTTGTCCATGATATATGTTTCATGTCCCATCTTGGCTCACCATAGAACCCTGTAATACACCATGCAACTGAATTGCCCTCCATCACGAATCCATCAATGAAATTAGGGGACAAATAGTTCAACACTACTTCATTCGAAAGATTATAAAAGAGTACTAGCCCTCCTGACCGACCATCACTTTCGACAATATGGAAGAGATCAAAACAAAGTTTAATCCTAAGCTCATTTACCTTCTCATTATTTAGATGTGATTCAGACAAAAAAATCACATCCGCTCTCATGCGCCCTTGCATATCCAAGAGCTCTCACACCGCCGTAGACGAAAGCAATCCATGACAGTTCCATGCCAGTGCTTTCATTGCTCCTGACGGTCAAGAAACACCAGCTGAACTAACCAATACGTCCAGACCCTAACTCGCAAGGAGCAGAGTGGACGGAGATCAAAACTGCACGAACCTTGCCGAGAGAGCGGCAAGCACTGCAGGACAGAAAACCGGTCACCGTCAAAACCAACGTCGAGAAAAAACACCGATCGCTGCTGGAGCCAGCGTCGGGACAGAAAACTTGCACGATCTCAAGAACTCCCGATCCGATCAGCAGCCTAGGTCCCGATGCATAGACACCATAAGAGCCATACGTAACAACGCCGAGGATGAAATCCTCAAGACGGAAGAGCAGAATTGAAACAGCCAGAAATCAACGCAATAGCAGCATCAACTATTAATTAATAGGTCCTATCTCTATCGGAAACACTAACGCCCACACGTGTGGCACTTCTCCAACTCACTCACACGCTTGGATCGTCGTCTAGTGCAGTTTGCATGAATCTTGACACGAAAAGGTGGATTTGATGTGCCACGTAGGACGGGGCTGGTGTGTGGGCGTTGTAAAGTTTGCCCACACGCCCCGCACCATGCTGTTTGCCAGCTGCGTGTGTGTGCGAACTAGTTTCTGCTCACACAGCCACCACCTAGTCCATGCGCGTGTGGGCGAACTGCTTTTCGCCCACACGATGACTCATACGTTGTGGATGGCAACTGCAGTTACACGAACGTGGCAACTAGGTAAATACACATGGCAACTATAAGTCATTGCTAGACGACAACTGCAGTTGCACGTACATGGCAACCAGATAAACACACATGGCAACTGTGATTAACCTACATGGCAACTATGGTTGGACCACACGTGATAACTAGGTAAACACATATGGCAACTACTGTTTGACAATATGTGGCAAGTAGTTAATCACATACGGCAACTACGGTTTGATTACACGCGGCAACTACCATAAATTAGATATGACAACTATAGTTAACCGAAACAGATAAAGTTGCCATGCTTTTACAACTACACTTGCCATCCCGGATAACTACATCTGCCATCCCAGATGGCAACTAAATCGTCATCCCGCGGGTACCTTATGTAGCTGCGCCAGGACGTGTGGGCATTTTTGCTTCGTGCCACATGCGCGAGGTGGAGATGAGTAGTACTTGTTGGGCGTGTGGCACGAAGTAGCTGCACCCACACGTGTGGACAATTCTAATGTCCGCCCACACACAGCCCGTGTGGGCTGCCTCGTGCTCACGCCACACACCGTGTGTGGGCGGATGCCTAATATACCACACGTGCGGCAGTTATCGGCGTCCATCTCTAAAGCACCTCTCTGTAGTTAGGTAATATATATGTCTGAAAAGGAAAATCATAATAAAATAATACTGATAATAAAATAACAGGCTACATATCATGAAATATAGAAAATCAAAAGCAAATTAATAGTAGAACACAGAATAATATGAGTGAACTCAGCAGGTCTGAACATGCGTATCATTGGCAATGAGTGAGTTTCTCCTTCCCATAGAGATATAGATCCTCAACATAAGAATTGTGTTAAGTGCTTATCCCTCATGTCTTACAAGGGTGCAATAGTATCATAAAAAAGCCGGTGATAACCTGCATATATTGACCAATTTCCATCTATAACCTTTGCAAAAAAAATTATGATTTATAAGAGAGAGCAAGTGCTAAACTACTGACACTACTGGAATTCTGGGCTACGCCGAGTGCCACGGACACTTGGCAAAGGGCCGAAAACCGCCGGCAAAGCCTTTGCCGAGTGTCACCCTCGGCAAAAGCTACCCGGCGTACTCCTCTTCGGCAAACAGGAGTTTGCCGAGAGTCAGAAGACGGGCACTCGGCAAAGACTTTGCCGAGAGCCAAACAGTACCACTCGGCAAAATAAAGTAGCTAACGGATAGCAGACGGTGACGGTGGTTCCTGACACATGGGACCAGGGGAGCAGGCCGAGGGCCTTCTTTGCCGAGTTCCACTCTCGGCAAAGAGAGCTAGTAGAAGACTGACACGTGTCAGCTCCTGACATGTGGGACCAGGCGAACAGGCCGAGGGCCAACTTTGCCGAGAGCCACTCTCGGCAAAGTCACCCAATAGGTGGCTGACACGTGTCAGCTCCTGACATGTGGGACAAGGCGAACAGGCCGAGGGCCAACTTTGCCGAGAGCCACTCTCGGCAAAGTCACCCAATAGGTTGCTGACATGTGTCAGCTCCTGACATGTGGGACCAGGCGAACAGGCCGAGGGCCAACTTTGCCGAGAGCCACTCTCGGCAAAGTCACCCAATAGGTTGCTGACACATGTCAGCTCCTGACATGTGGGACCAGGCGAACAAGCCGAGGGCCAACTTTGCCGAGAGCCAATCTCGGCAAAGCCACCCAGTAGGTGGCTGACACGGGTCAGCTCCTGACATGTGGGACCACGCGAACAGGCCGAGGGCCAACTTTGCCGAGAGCCACTCTCGGCAAAGCCACCCAGTATGTGGCTGACACGTGTCAGCTCCTGACATGTGGGACAAGGCGAACAGGCCGAGGGCCAACTTTGCTGAGTGCCACTCTCGGCAAAGAGAGCCAGTAGCAGGCTGACACGTGTCAGCTTCCGACACGTGGGACCAGGGGAGCAGGCCAAGGGCCTTCTTTGCCGAGTGCCACACTCGGCAAACTGAGCCAATAGGGGAGGGCCACGTCACTTCTCCTAAAAGCCGTGAAAATACTTTGCCGAGAACCACCGTCGGCAATCCTTTTTCCTTTACCGAGAGGCCTCTCGGTAAAGTTGCCAGGAGGGCTACAGGTTATTATCCTTTACCGAGAGGCCTCTCGGTAAAGGTGTCAAGGTATACTGTTTGGTACACGTTTACCGAGAGGCCTCTCGGTAAAGGGTGCATTCTGGTCCAGTTTGACAGTAATTGCCGAGAGCCGCCCTCGGCAATGGTGTGCCCAGGAGCCTTTTTTTCCTGTTTCTGTTTCTTTCCTGCAGCGAAACATATACAACAGCAACATATAGTTCATCACACATAGAACATGTCACATATAGGCCTCATTGAACAAAACAAGCTATGATTGATTCTGAAAAACATTCCACATAAAAGCAATAGTGCATAAAAGGTGAAATAGTAGTGAAGACACTCGACTACCACAAGTTTACCAGTCTCAAGATGCAAGAGTTCTCAACATACAAGGAACAGTTTCAAACATAACATAACATGAAGTTCACGTGATTTTGGAGATCGGAGTGATAACATCAACATTAGAAGGCATCATTCCGTTTGCTGCCACAACTCCATCAGACGGAGTGATAACATCAACATTAGAAGGCATCATTCCCTTTGCTGCCCCAACTCCACCAACTTGAGGTGGAACTACCGAACATTGTTCGACCCTTGTGATGGGTTGAGCTGTGATGGATTGACCCAATAGTGAGATGAATGCATATGGTAATGCCGAAAATGGTGATAGAAATAGTTTGCACGAAACTCACAATGTTCCACTCTGGCGTCGGTGGCATCTCTGGCACTTGTTGGCGTTGCATGGAATAAAGATTGGCCACCATATGTTGTAAAGACTTCACTAGATCATCTTGTGCCTTCAGCTTGGCCCGGTTTTCATCTCGTTCTTTCTCGCTGTCAATCAGTCGAGTCTACAATATGGCAATGCAAATGTCATTCATGTTGAAATGCAAATATGTAGGACCATGAAGGATCAATGAAGAAGCACTGACCTGAATATCCTCAATAATGCTCACAGAATGTGGTACGTGACGCTCTACGGTAGGAGTAGAGCAAGTACTCATAGCACGGAGCGTGTTGACTCTCATAAGGGAGGAGGTTATGACAGAATCGAGGTGAACCACCATCCGGCCATTCGGTCTACCGCCTGCCGCGGCAATGGCCACAAGAGGGTCAAACGGTAGCACGTGAGGATCAGCGTCAGGCCCGTACGTCTCCTTCAATTTTTTGGTGTAGTTCTCTCCATCCGACCGGGCTTTAGAGCTGATCCAGTCCCTCTCCGGGTGGAGAGGGTCCTTGTCCTTGTCGTCTTTGGTATGTTTGATGGTCCATGCCTCGAAGTAAGTGATATCCTTGCAAGTGTCTTCTTTCTGCAAAAGAAAGCGATCCAAACAATCAAGGGAATGCTCACAAATGAAAGAGAACATGATGAAAAGAAAAGGATGTGGTTGCCTACATGTTTTGAGACGACACCTGGGATGGTGAGGTTGCCTTGACGGTGTCCTCAACCCCCCATCAACTTACGCCGTTCAGATATTACTTTGTGTTCATCCTGCCACCCTGGATCTGTCCACCGTTCGACGATCTTCTCCCAGCACGGACGTTTGTCAGCGCAGCACCGAGGAATCACCTGTAAATTAAACAAATAAATCTTAGTAAGGATTCTAATTTTGAGGTAATGTAGGGAATAGCTAGCATCCATCGTCACTTGCCTTGAAGTAATTGTCCCGTGAAAGATGCGTCCCTTGAGCCTCCTGTTTGGAAATCCTATGGTTGGGATAGTCCGCGTGATACTTGACCACTAACCGGACGCGCTCCTCATAGTGCATGTCGTGGACTAGTTTCTTGGCAATATTCTCAACCACCACATTTGCACGACCCTTCTGACCCCCAACGCATGTATAGAAATCCTACAAACATGCATACATGTGAGAAGGGTTAAATCATGACTATGGAAAATTTAAACCTTTTGGTATTGACATTTAGGTGTTTGAAAGGACTTACCCAGAAATCATTGACCACTCGCATGGCTCTGTTGTCATAAACCCTCTGATGCATATCCAGGAAATCCGGTGCAAGTTTGTAGTGATCCCATGACCAAGCTGGCTCAATGATACCGTTCGGCAAAGTGACCAGTCCAGGATAATTTAACCTACAAAGACCCCCAATGATGCCACTCGGCGACCGTGGCAGATGCCTGTCAGCACCTTTTACTAAGCTTCTGCATTTCGAAGAGTGAAGTCATATTATACGTGAGGAAATGACAAAAGGTACAGTTTATATGGGATGAGTCGAGATAACCACTTACTTCTCTCCCATTGGTTTAATCAGCACGTCTCTATGCACATATGGACGTCTTGGAAGCTTTGAAGGACCACGCAGCCACACTTTCCCTGTGGAAGTTGTGCTGATAGTCGAACCGCTCGGTTGCGAACCGCTCACCTCATGGTGCTCTGTCACCCGTGAGGGTCCATCCCCACCCTCAGAAACCTGACGAACAACCAGCCTCCTCCCGACGGCGTCGTCCTCCACCACCTCCTCCTCATCCTCCACCACCTCCTCCGCAAAATCCTCCTCGTCCTCCTCCTCACACGCCTCATCCCCATCCTCTGTTTCCTCCTCCTGAGCACGGTGAAGCACTGCATTAGAGGGTCGAGGGGAAGAAAGAGGTGCTCTACTACTCCCCTCCTCGTCCGCCTCCTCTTCTTGCCTCCTCGTCCGCCTCCTCCTCCTGCCTCACCTACTCCCCCTCCTCGTCCGCCTCCTGTCCTGCCTCCTGTCCCGCCTCCTCCTCCTGCCTCACCTACTCCCCCTCCTCGTCCGCCTCCTCCTCCTGCCTCACCTACTCCCCCTCCTCGTCCGCCTCCTACTCCTCCCCCGCGTGGTACTCGACCTTGTTTTGCACGTTTTGCCGGACGGGTGTCTAGACCCGCCAATCCTTTGGCCTTCTTGGCGGTTGTGGCAACCGATGAAGGAGCAGCGACCGCTCTCACCGGTCGAGCAGGTTGATCATTGTACAGATCATTCTCAAACTTTCCTTTGGAATCTTGGTGCTACCTGTCATGTTTCAATCAGCTGATACGAAGAAGAACAAACCAGTTAGTACAGATGATACAACTTGATGTAAATACAATAAATATATCACACATGAAGAATAAATGGAATTGTCACAATAATACATATAGTTGTTACACACACAAATACATAGTGTGGTTGCACACATGAATACATAGAGTTGTTGCACACACGAATACATAGAGTTGTTACCCACACGAATACATAGAGTTGTGACACACATACATAGAGTTCTCACACAATTACATGGAGTTGTTAGAAATAAGGGTCAATATTAGGTGCAACATTTGGATCAGGGCTTTCATCATCGCTATCACGCCCGTTCACGCATTCATCCTCGAAGTCTTCAGGGGGGCCCTCATCCTCATCTAGCCCCATGTGCCATCGCATAAGTAATGCCAAATCTCGAGGGTCTGAAACATCCTCGTATTCGTCCTCTGCATTATCTACTTCCATGTCATTCATGGCCTCATGTTCCATACTATCATGTTCGTGATGCACGCCATCATCTTCCTCTGCATCATCTTCGTCTTCGTCAGTGTCTGCTTCTTGAAAGAACTCTCCCTCGTATGTGTTAGGGTTTATATGGTAATCGTCCTTGTTTGGGGTAGGTACCTTGATACACGGGGGTACCTTGTACACGACATCCCACTTCAAGAGATAGATATATTCCATAGATGTGCACGCGTATGGGAGAAAAAACACTTGTGTAGCCTGTTGAGCCATAATATAGACATCATTTCCTGCATATTTCGATGCTCGTTCAACTTCGACAAAGCCAATACTAGGGGTTCGTCTCACTTTCTCAGGATTGAGCCAGCTGCATCTGAATACGATGGGCTTCACTCCTTGTAAACCACAATACTACAGCTCATAAATTTCTTTGATGGTTCCATAGTAGTGACGTCCATCTATCCCTAGACAATAGACCACACTATTTATTGACCATCGGTTGGGCCTCTCACACGTGTGTTTATCAGTGTGGAAGCGATACCCATTAATGTCGTAAGCCTTAAATGACTTGGCCTCGTATTCAAAACCATTGGCTACTTCTCTCACTTTGGCTTCCATATCAACCTCCTTATATGCCTACAAGATTAATAGGAGATTGTCTGGTTCATTAGTGGAAGCATTACCAGCAAGTAAGATCAACTTGAAGTAACATAAAGTTAGAAAAGTTACTTTTGTTGAGAACCAAGAAATGAAACCGCCATCAGCATTGGTATCTTCAAGAAGGTCTGCTGATTCTTCGTCGCTAGGAGGCCGTGGTAGCTTCCAGAATTCGTTCTGGAATTCCCTAGCAATAGGAAGAATTCGATTTAGAACTCAAGACTAGTGAGTAGTTGTCAATAAAGGTGTTCTACACTTACTTTATGTACGGTTGCACTTCTTCCATGTTGGTCAACACATAGATCATAATAGTCGACCACTCAGTAGGTGAAAAGTTCTTGGGCTTCGGTCCACTTGCTTTGCCACCTTGGCCTTCGAAGAGGCTAAGGTCGGAAACATTACTGGTGGGTTCTTCGTTGTAACGAGGAGCTGCATATCCATCAGGAAAGTACAAGTTGTTCACAATCCATTGGAGAATTTCCTTCCTTTGGGGCATTGAAGGGGTGAAAGGGGCTGGTGGCTTCTTCCAAGAATTACCTTTTGCATGAGGCGCCAAATTTATTTTTTGCCTGTTGCATAGGTTGGCTTGATCGATCCTAGCATGAATGTTATCCTTTGACTTCTTGGTGTCGAGGAGCGTGCCGAGTAAGGCCTCCGCAATATTATTTTCAGTGTGCATTACATCAATGTTGTGTGGAAGTAGAAGATCTTTAAAGTAAGGGAGCCTCCATAAGCTTGGAATGTGAGTCCACTGCTGTGTCTCTCCATATCCGACAAAACCTTTCCCATCGAGCTTTTCCTCGAGAGCATCTAACTCTTCCTTAAGCTGGGCACCGGTCATAATAGGTGGTGGCGGGTCATCAACAATAACACATTTTTGGAAGTGCATAGCGTCTTGTCTGTATGGGTGATCAAGACGAAGGAACTGCCGATGTTGGTCAAAGCATACATACTTGCGACCCTTAGCCAGCCAAATGAAAGTCACATGCTGTCGACACACTGGGCAAGGCCAATTCCCCTTTACACACCAACCACAAAATATCGCATGTGCCGGTAGGTCATGTAGCGACGTGTGGTACCAGAGATGCATATTGAAGTGCTTCTTTGAAACGACATCGTATGTCCGGACCCCGTTGTTCCAAGCAACAAGTAAGTCGTCCACCAATGGCTCCATATACACACTCATATGCTTCCCGGGATAGTTAGGACCTGGAATTATCAACGTCAGGAACATGTGATGTCGTTGCATGCAAACGCCAGGGGGCAGATTCAGGGGGATAACATATACTGGCCAACAACTGTATATGGCATCCATCAAACCATATGGATTGAACTCGTCGGTTGTTATCCCAACAGCTACACTCTTCCAGTCATCTGTTTTCTTATGAATTTCAACAAATTTCTTCCATGCTTCACCATCCCGAGGATGTTGCATCTTTTTTGTATTGTACAACTTCCCTTCGGCAGCCCATTTCATATATTGGGTAGTTTCCACGGTCATATAGAGCCTCTGGATCCTTTCTGTGAATGAAAGATATCAAAGGATATTGAAGGCAATTGTGAGCTGCCTATTGCTACCATCATCATCTATTACCTCAATATACCTAGAGGATTTGCACTTGACACAATAATTCGTATCTTTATGTTCATTTGTAAACAACATGCATCCGTTTGGACAAGCATGTATTTGCTCATACGACATCTTAAGTGAACCGAGGATTTCGTTTGACTCGTACATGTTCTTTGGCAATATATTTTCTTTAGGCAACAGGCTAGCAATAACTGACAATAACTCATTGAAGCAAATTATGATCATGTTATGGTTTGCCTTCAGGGCCATTAGGCGTGCAATGCCATCTAGTTGAGTAACCTCTGTATGGGCGTGAAGGGGTTTTTGTGCCGCAAACAAAGCTGCATGATACTCTTCAGGGCTTTCCGGCGGCTCCTTGGAGTTTGGGTCCTAACGCGGATCCGCACGGCGGATGTCGTCTAACAGGTTTTCAATTCCGAGTATCATATTCGCCGGTGCGTTGTCGCACCACCTCCGCCCTGGACTATTCTGTCTCACCGTGAAAGATCCACGGTAATAGCCTGGCGTAAACCCATATTTGCCTAAGTGTTTTCTCATAGTAATCTTATCTCTTTCAGTCTGGTTATCACACTCCGTGCATGGGCACCAAATTCCATGAACTGGCGTTTCTGCAGCAAATACTAATTCCAGGAAATCATTGGTCTTCGACCTCCACTTAGGGGTCATACCCTCCATGCTGGGATGTCCGGTGTGCATCCACTCACGTTCTTCCATCCTCTGATATATAGTGAAACACACACATAATTTTTTATGTAACAAGTGGTTCCATCAAGTTTTACGACATGCACTGGGCTATGTAATAGGTAAAGATGGTCTTAATCCCACCCGAGAATGTGTAGGCTGGGTCCGCTTTCATGACGTACTCCGACCCGAGTCAAAATTTTCTCAGCACCTCCCCGCTGTTCTCCAAATACACGTCTCAGCAATAAGCCAAGAGGATGTGTACCTATAGAACAACAAGGACACACTGTCGAAATTCTGTCTCGGATCTAAGTACATCATGAAAACGACCCGCCTACACATCCTCGGGTTGTCCATGGAAAACATGGACAATTCGAAAGAGTTGAGGTTATAAATATGCAAAGACTTGCATATTTATAGATACAACCCTTCCGAACGGGAGACACCTAGGTTACGCGACTATTTAAGTGATCTACAAATAACGAAAACCTACACATGAACGGGAAGAGATTACCCTTGAAGCGTGCAACGGAATTCACTCTCTCTATTGTCAAAATAGATGCATGTCCTGCATGAAAGAATGAAGTTGTGTCAATCATATCTCAACAACAACACCCACAACACACACACCAACATCACTCACTCACTCACACACATACACACACACACACATCAACAGCACATCCACCCACACACACACCAACATCACTCACTGACACACACACATCCAAAGCACACACTCACACACATTATTCACTATGCATATATATACACCTTTTGTTATAATGGAGAGCGGGGAAACCCCTTTTGTTTAAAAAAACGAGATTGAGTAGGGTCTCACCAACGGGGCAGGGGGCGGCGGGGGAGGTGGATGCCGGACGTGGTAGACCTCGGTGCAGGGGATGCCGCGCCGGTGGAGGTGGACGAGCTCGGTGGAGGTGGAGGTGGCGGTGGGGGGCTCGGTGGAGGTGGCGGTGGGGGGGGGCGGTGTAGGTGGAGGGGTCAGGGGAGGCCGCGGCGGCGGAGGCGGCAGTGGCGGCAGGCCAGTGGAGGTGGACGAGCTCGGTGGAGGTGAAGGTGTCGGTGGGGGGGGGCTCGGTGGAGGTGGAGGTGGCAGTGGGGGGGCTCGGTGGAGGTGGCGGTGGGGGGCGGTGGAGGCGGCGACGGCGCTGAGGGGCGGCGACGGACAGAGGGTGCAGGGGCGAGAGAGAAACAGAGAGGAGAGGAGTGACCGCGCGCGAGGGGGAAATTTTGTATAAGTCCCCACGGGAAACGTTTCCGAGAGCCAAACTTTAGAGACACTCGGTAAAATTCTGAACCTAGATCTCGTGGGCTTTTCCGACAGAAGCACCGACAGCATTTACCAAGGGTCGACTAACGGGTCTTGGTAATGGCAACTTCTTCCGAGAGCTACTCTCGGTCAATCATCTAACCTTGATCTCTTTCCTTCTTGTGCATTCTCGATAATATGCATTATACTTTCTTTTTGTTTTCTACCATGCTTGGCAAACAACCTTAGCACATCATAATTACCGTCTTGTGTGTTCTTCTTCGGATGGGCCTCATCCGGTTCTAGACACCGGCACCCCTCCGGTGGACCTGGCGGTCTAGGGTGTTGTTCGGCACCTAGAGGGGGTAGGCCACGGGGAATAACTGCTTCTTCGTGTTAGTGCATGTCATCGCAAGATGACAGACCAAGTGTAGGCTCGTTCTGTCTCGTGGACGAACGCAGCCGGTCATCGGTGTTCCCGCCCGTGTGTGTGGTTTGTGAGGCACGTGCCACCTCAAGGACGTCTGTTGCTTATTCAAATAGCACACCACCCCTCGATGCATATGCATGGGCCACACGCATGTAGGGGTGCCCTCCCCCCCCACTCGGGCGGTATCCATATCGAGCACCCATCCGGTGGCCCCGGTGGTCTAGGGCGTTATTCGGGACCGAGAGGGTGTAGTCCACCGTGAATAACTGCTTCTCCGTGTTAGTGCATGTCATCGCGAGATGACAGACGAAGTCTAGACTCGTTCTGTCACGGGATCACCCACCGAAGATTCTGTCCCGGGGACGGACGCAGCCGGTCCTCGACGTTCCTGCCCGTGTGTGTGGTTTGTGAGGCACGTGTCACGTCAAGGACGTGTGTTGCTTATTCAAGTAGCACCCCACCCCTGCATGCATATGCACGGGCCACATGCATGTAGGGGTGCCCTCCCCCCCCCCTCGGGCGGTCTCTATATCGAGCACCCATCCGGTGGCTCCGGCGGTCTAGGGCATTATTCGGCATCGAGAGGGTGTAGTCCATGGTGAATAACTGCTTCTCCGTGTTAGTGCATGTCATCGCGAGATGACAGACCAAGTCTAGGCCCGTTCTTCGAGGTAGTCTATGGGTATCGAGAGGGAATGTGTCCGGTTTGTGCAGGAAGTGCGGGTCCTGTTGCTCTGTTGGCCTCGCAACTTCTTGTGCTCTCAAAGGAGACCATCGCATGTATATGCATGGGCTATCCGGTGGCCCCGACGGTCTACTAAGTTGACCGGCACCAAGAGAGGGGGTAGGCCACGGTCAACAACTGATTCTTCTCATGTTTTTTTACTTTACACTCTTTAAAGTTCTCTCTCGGTGCCGATCTTGGAATTTGGCCGGCACCGAGAGAGGGGGTAGTCCACGGTCAACAACTGCCTCTTCTCATGTTTTTTACTTTACACTCTTTAAAGTTCTCTCTCGGTGCCAGTCTAAAAAGTTGACCGGCACCGAGACAGGGGGTAGGCCACGGTCAACAACTGCTTCCTCTCATGTTTTCTACTTTACACTCTTTAAAGTTGAGTTTTGAAAAATTTCATCACAACTCGGTGTCGGCGGCGGCGCCATCCGTGAGGGGGGGCACACCCCGGAGATGCGTGCCGGGCGTTTGCAACCTCCACAACACTTCCAGACTTGTGAGAGGCCGCCTATGCAAGATTTGGCGGCATGTGCTAGCCCCCAGAGGCCGACGGCCATAGTCGTAGACACGCGAAGAGCAATCGGTGGGAGGGAAGTGTTCAGATACTTCTCCATCACCAAAAATTATGAAAAATTACCATCAATCCTATAGCACATGTGCCCACGTTGTGTAAAAAAGTCATGATTTTATCGTGCTCCTAGTATTTAATAATATTCACGCCGCATTGTTACCGTAGAACATCTAGTACTGTGTCACTGCCGTCCATGACGGGGGGCACACCCCGGAGACGTGTGCCGCCTCTTCGTACATGCAACCATAGCGTACGGCATGTATGAGGGCCCGGTGCGATGCTCCGGTGGCATTGCTACCCCCCCAGGGCTCCCGTCCCGCCTAACCCTGTAGCGTTTGCCCACGGGATATAGCCCTTTGACTTTGCACGGACGGGCTTTGACCAGTGGAACTCTCCACCCGATTGTGTTAGGTCAGCTCATAGGAACACTTTGGAGCAACATCCGGGCCAAAGCCACAGCAAGATCCCATCCGTGTAGACCTGACGCGTCCATTTCCCCCCTCCACGTGCCGGCGGCGGCACCGTCCGTGAGGGGGGCACTCCCCGGAGATGCGTGCCGGGCGTTTGCAACCCCCATAACACTTCCAGACTTGTGAGGGGCCGACTACGCAAGATTTGGCGGCATGTGCTAGCCCCCGAAGGGCGCCGGCCACAGTCGTAGACACGTGAAGAGCAATCCGCGGAGAGGGAAGTGTTTAGATACTTTTCCATCACCAAAAATTATGAAAAATTACCATCAGTCCTATAGCACATGTGCCCACGTCATGTAAAAACTCATGATTTTATCGTGCTCTGAGTATTTAATAATATTCACGCCGCATCGTTACCACAGAACGTCTACTACTGTGTCATAGCTGTTCGTGAGGGGGGCCACACCCCGGAGACGCGTGCCGCCTCTTCGGACATGCCACAACACTGTACGACATGTATGAGGGCCCGGTGCGATGCTCCGGTGGAATCGCTACCCCCCCAGGGCCCCCGTCTCGCCTAACCCTATAGTGTTTGACCTCGGGATCTATCCCTTTGACTTTGCACGGTGGAACTCTCCACCCGGTTGTGTTAGGTCAGCTCATAGGAACACTTTGGAGCAACATCCGGGCCAAAGCCACAGCAAGATCCCATCCATGTAGAATCGATGCGTCCGTTTCCCCCTTCCAGGTGCCGGCGGCGGCGCTGCCTGTGAGGGTGGGGCACACCCCGGAGACGTGTGCCCGGCGTTTGCAACCGCCACAACACTTCCAGACTTGTGAGAGGCCGCCTACGCAAGATTTCGCGGCATGCGCTAGCCCCTGGAGGCCGACGGCCACAGTCGTAGACACGCGAAGAGGAATCCGCGGAGAGGGAAGTGTTCAGATACTTCTCCATCACCAAAAATTATGAAAAATTACCATCAGTCCTATAGCACATGTGCCCACGTCTTGTAAAAAAGTCATGATTTTATTGTGCTCCGAGTAATTAATAATACTCACGCTGCATCATTACTGCAGAACGTCTACTACTGAGTCATCGCCGTCCGTGAGGACGGCCACACCCCGGAGACGCGTGCCGCCTCTTCATACATGCAACCACACCGTACGGCATGTATGAGGGCCCGGTGCGATGCTCCGGTGGCATTGCTACCCCCCCCAAGGCCCCCGTCCCGCCTAACCCTGTAGCGTTTGACCACGGGATCTAGCCCTTTGACATTGCACGGACGGGTTTTGACCAGTGGAACTCTCCACCCGGTTGTGTTAGGTCAGCCCATAGGAACACTTTGGAGCAACATCCGGGCCAAAGCCACAGCAAGATCCCATCCGTGTAGACCCGATGCGTCCGTTTCCCCCCTCCAGGTGCCTGCGGCGGCGCCGTCCGTGAGGGGGGGCACACCCCGGAGAAGCGTGCCGGGCGTTTGCAACCGCCACAACACTTCCGGACTTGTGAGAGGCCGCCTACGCAAGATTTGGCGGCATGTGCTTGCCCCCGGAGGCCGACGGCCACAGTCGTAGACACGTGAAGAGGAATCCGCGGAGAGGGAAGTGTTCAGATACTTCTCCATCACCAAAAATTATGAAAAATTACCATCAGTCCTATAGCACATGTGCCCACATCTTGTAAAAAAGTCATGATTTTATTGTGCTCCGAGTATTTAATAATACTCACGCCGCATCATTACTGCAGAACGTCTACTACTGAGTCATCGCCGTCCGTGAGGGCGGCCACACCCCGGAGACGCGTGCCGCCTCCTCATACATGAAACCACACCGTACGGCATGTATGAGGGCCCTGTGCGATGCTTCGGTGGCATTGCTACCCCCCCCCCCCGGCCCCCGTCCCGCCTAACCCTGTAGCGTTTGACCACGGGATCTAGCCCTTTGACTTTGCACGGATGGGCTTTGACCAGTGGAACTCTCCACCCGGTTGTGTTAGGTCGGCCCATAGGAACACTTTGAAGCAACATCCGGGCCAAAGCCACAGCAAGATCCCATCCGTGTAGACCCGACGCGTCCGTTTCCCCCCTCCAGGTGCCTGCGGCGGCGCCATCCGTGAGGGGGGGCACACCCCGAAGAAGCATGCCGGGCGTTTGCAACCGCCACAACACTTCCAGACTTGTGAGAGGCTGCCTACGCAAGATTTGGCGGCATGTGCTAGCCCCCGGAGGCCGCCGGCCACAGTCGTAGAGACGCGGAGAGCAATCCGCGGAGAGGGAAGTGTTTAGATACTTCTCCATCACCAAAAATTATGAAAAATTACCATCAGTCCTATAGCACATGTGCCCACGTCGTGTAAAAAATTCATGATTTTATCGTGCTCCGAGTATTTAATAATATTCACGCCGCATCGTTACCGCAGAACGTCTACTACTTTGTCATCGCCGTCCGTGAGGGGGCCCACACCCCAGAGACGCATGCCGCCTCTTCGTACATGCAACCACACCGTACGGCATGTATGAGGGCCCGGTGTGATGCTCCGGTGGCATTGCTACCCCCCCCAAGGGCCCACGTCCCAGCAAACCCTGTGGCGTTTGACCATGGGATCTAGCCCTTTGACTTTGCACGGACGGGCTTTTACCAATGGAACTCTCCACCCGGTTGTGTTAGGTCAGCTCATAGTAACACTTAGGAGCAACATCCGGGCCAAAGCCACAGCAAGATCCCATCCGTGTAGACCCGACGCGTCCGTTTCCCAACTCCAGGTGCCGGCGGCGGTGCCGTCCGTGAGGGGGGGGCACACCCCGGAGACGCGTGTTGGGCGGTTGCAACTGCCACAACAGTTCCAGACTTGTGAGAGGCCGCCTACACAAGATTTTGCGGCATGTGCTAGCCTCCGGAGGCCGCCGACCATAGTCGTAGACACGCGAAGAGCAATCCGCGGAGAGGGAAGTGTTCAGATACTTCTCCATCACCAAAAATTATGAAACATTACCATCAGTCCTATAGCACATCTTCCCACGTCGTGTAAAAAAGTCATGATTTTATTGTGCTCCGAGTATTTAATAATACTCACGCCGCATCATTACTGCAGAACGTCTACTACTGAGTCATCGCCGTCCGTGAGGGCGGCCACACCCCGGAGACGCGTGTCGCCTCCTCGTACATGAAACCACATCGTACGGCATGTATGAGGGCCCTGTGCGATGCTCCGGTGGCATTGCTACCCCCCCCCCCAGGGCCCCCGTCCCGCCTAACCCTGTAGCGTTTGACCACGGGATCTAGCCCTTTGACTTTGCACGGATGGGCTTTGACCAGTGGAACTCTCCACCCGGTTGTGTCAGGACGGCCCATAGGAACACTTTGAAGCAACATCTGGGCCAAAGCCACAGCAAGATCCCATCCGTGTAGACCCGACGCGTCCGTTTCCCCCCTGCAGGTGCCTGCGGCGGCGCCATCCGTGAGGGGGGGCACACCCCGGAGAAGCATGCCGGGCGTTTGCAACCGCCACAACACTTCCAGACTTTTGAGAGGCTGCCTACGCAAGATTTGGCGGCATGTGCTAGCCCCCGGAGGCCGCCGGCCACAGTCGTAGAGACGCGAAGAGCAATCCGCGGAGAGGGAAGTGTTTAGATACTTCTCCATCACCAAAAATTATGAAAAATTACCATCAGTCCTATAGCATATGTGCCCACGTCGTGTAAAAAAGTCATGATTTTATCGTGCTCCGAGTATTTAATAATATTCACGCCGCATCGTTACCGCAGAACGTCTACTACTTTGTCATCGCCGTCCGTGAGGGGGCCCACACCCCAGAGACGCATGCCGCCTCTTCGTACATGCAACCACACCGTACGGCATGTATGAGGGCCCGGTGCAATGCTCCGGTGGCATTGCTACCCCCCCCCCAGGGCCCACGTCCCAGCTAACCCTGTGGCGTTTGACCATGGGATCTAGCCCTTTGACTTTGCACGGACGGGCTTTGACCAATGGAACTCTCCACCCGGTTGTGTTAGGTCAGCTCATAGTAACACTTAGGAGCAACATCCGGGCCAATGCCACAGCAAGATCCCATCCGTGTAGACCCGACGCGTCCGTTTCCCTCCTCCAGGTGCCGGCGGCGGTGCCGTCCGTGAGGGGGGCACACCCCGGAGACGCGTGTTGGGCGTTTGCAACTGCCACAACAGTTCCAGACTTGTGAGAGGCCGCCTACACAAGATTTTGCGGCATGTGCTAGCCTCCGGAGGCCGCCGACCATAGTCGTAGACACGCGAAGAGCAATCCGCGGAGAGGGAAGTGTTCAGATACTTCTCCATCACCAAAAATTATGAAACATTACCATCAGTCCTATAGGACATCTGCCCACGTCGTGTAAAAAAGTCAGGATTTTATCGTGCTTCTAGTATTTAATAATATTCACGCCGCATCGTTACCGCAGAACGTCTACTACTGTGTCATCGCCGTCCGTGAGGGGGGCCACACCCCAGAGACGCGTGCCACCTCTTCGTACATGCAACCACACCGTACGACATGTATGAGGGCCCGGTGCGATGCTCTTATTGCATTGCTACCCCCAGGGCCCACGTCCCGCCTAACCCTGTAGCGTTTGACCACGGGATCTAGCCCTTTGACTTTGCACGGACGGACTTTGACCAGTAGAACTCTCCACCCGGTTGTGTTAGGTCAGGTCATAGGAAAACTTTGGAGCAACATCCGGGCCAAAGCCACAGCAAGATCCCATCCGTGTAGACCCGACGCGTCCATTTCCCCCCTCCACGTGTCGGCCGCGGCGCCGTCCGTGAGGGGGGGGGCACACCCCGGAGACGTGTGCCGGGCGTTTGCAACCGCCACAACACTTCCAGACCTGTGAGAGGCCGCCTACGCAAGACTTGGCGGCATGTGCTAGCCCCCGGAGGCCGCCGGCCACAGTCGTAGACACGCGAAGAGTAATCCGCGGAGAGGGGAGTGTTCAGATACTTCTCCATCACCAAAAATTATGAAAAACTACCATCAGTCCTATAGCAGATGTGCCCACGTCGTGTAAAAAAGTCATGTTTTTATCGTGCTCTGAGTATTTCATAATATTCACGCCGCATTGTTACCGCAGAACGTCTACTACTGTGTCATCGCCCTCCGTGAGGGGGGCCACACCCCGGAGACGCGTGCCGCCTCTTCGTACATGCAACCACACCGTACGGCATGTATGAGGGCCCGGTGCGATGCTCTGGTGCTATTGCTACCCCCAGGGCCCCCGTCCCGCCTAACCCTGTAGCGTTTGACCATGGGATCTAGCCCTTTGACTTTGGACGGACGGGCTTTGACCAGTGGAACTCTCCACCCGGTTGTGTTAGGTCAGCTCATAGGAACACTTTGGAGCAACATCCGGGCCAAAGCCACACCAAGATCCCATCCGTGCAGACCCGACGCGTCCGTTTCGCCCCTCCAGGTGCCGGCGGCGGCGCTGTCCGTGAGGGGGGGCACACCCCGGAGACGCGTGCCGGGCGTTTGCAACCGCCACAACACTTCCAGACTTGTGAGAGGCCGCCTACAAAAGATTTTACGGCATGTGCTAGCCTCCGGAGGCCGCCGGCCATAGTCGTAGACACGCGAAGAGCAATCCGTGGAGAGGGAAGTGTTCAGATACTTCTCCATCACCAAAAATTATGAAACATTACCACCAGTCCAATCGCACATGTGCCCACGCCGTGTAAAAAAGTCATGATTTTATCGTGCTCCGAGTATTTAATACTATTCACGCCGCATCGTTACCGCAGAATGTCTACTACTGTGTTATCGTCGTCCGTGAGGGGGGGGCACACCCCGGAGACCCGTGCCGCCTCTTCGTACATGCAACCACACCGTACGAGATGTATGAGGGCCCGGTGTGATGCTCCGGTTGCATTGCTACCCCCCAGGGCCCCCGTCCCGCCTAACCCCGTAGCGTTTGACCACGGGATCTAGCCCTTTGACTTTGCACGGACGGGCTTTGACCAGAGGAACTCTCCACCAGGTTGTGTTAGGTCAGCTCATAGGAACACTTTGCAACAACATCCGGGCCAAAGCCACAGCAAGATCCCATCCATGTAGACCCGACGCGTCCGTTTCCCCCCTCCACGTGCCAGCGGCGGCGCCGTCCGTGAGGGGGGCACACCCCGGAGACGCGTGCCGGGCGTTTGCAACCGCCACAACACTTCCAGACTTGTGAGAGGCCGCCTACGCAAGATTTGGCGGCATGTGCTAGTCCCCGTAGGCCGACGGCCACAGTCGTAGACACGCGAAGAGCAATCCGTGGAGAGGGAAGTGTTCAGATACTTCTCCATCACCAAAAATTATGAAAAATTACCATCAGTCCTATAGCACATGTGCCCACGTCGTGTAAAAAAGTCATGATTTTATCGTGCTCCGAGTATTTAATAATATTCACGCCGCATCATTACCGCAGAACGTCTACTACTGTGTCATCAATGTCCATGAGGGGGGGCCACACCCCGGAGACGCGTGCCGCCTCTTCAGACATGCCGCCACACCGTACGGCATGTATGAGGGCCCGGTGCGATGCTCTGGTGGAATCGCTACCCCCCAGGGCCCCCGTCCTGCCTAACCCTGTAGCGTTTGACCACGGGATCTAGCCCTTTGACTTTGCATAGACGGGCTTTGACCAGTGGAAATGTCCACCCGGTTGTGTTAGGTCAGCTCATAGGAACACTTTGGAGCAACATCCGGGCCAAAGACACAGCAAGATCCCATCCGTGTAGTCCCGACGCGTCTGTTATCCCCCTCAAGGTGCCAGCGGCGGCGCCGTCCGTGAGGGGGGGCACACCCCGGAGATGCGTCTCGGGCGTTTGCAACCGCCACAACACTTCCAGACTTGTGAGACGCGGCCTACGCAAGATTTGGCGGCATGTGCTAGCCCCGGATGCCGCCGGCCACAGTCGTAGACACGCGAAGAGCAATCCGCGGAGAGGGAAGTGTTCAAATACTTCTCCATCACCAAAAATTATGAAAAATTACCATCAGTCCTATAGCACATGTGCCCACGTCGTGTAAAGAAGTCATGATTTTATCGTGCTCCGAGTATTTAATAATACCGTATTGTTACCACAGAACGACTACTACTGTGTCATCGCCGTCCCTGAGGAGGGCCACACCCCGGAGACGCGTGCCGCCTCTTCGGACATGCAAACACACCGTACGACATGTATGAGGGCCTGGTGCGATGCTCCGGTGGCATTGCTACCCCCAGGGCCCCCGTCCCGCCTAACCCTGTAGCGTTTGACCACGGAATCTAGCCCTTTGACTTTGCACAGACGGGCTTTGACCAGTGGAAATCTCCATCCGGTTGTGTTAGGTCAGCTCATAGGAACACTTTGGAGCAACATCCGGGCCAAATCCACAGCAAGATCCCATTCGTGTAGACCCGACGCGTCTGTTTCCCCCCTCCCGGTGCCAGCGGCGGCGTCGTCCGTGAGGGGGGGGGGGCACACCCCGGAGACGCGTGCCGGGCGTTTGCAATCGCCGCAACACTTCTAGACTTGTGAGAGGCGGCCTACGCAAGATTTGGCGTCATGTGCTAGCCCCCGGAGGCCGCCCGCCACAGTCGTAGACACGCGAAGAGCAATCCGCGGAGAGGGAAGTGTTCAGATACTTCTCCATCACCAAAAATTATGAAAATTTACCATCAGTCCTATGGCACATGTGCCCACGTCGTGTAAAAAAGTCTTGATTTTATCGTGCTCCGAGTATTTAACAATATTCACACCGCATCGTTACCGCAGAACATCTACTACTTTGTCATCGCCGTCCGTGAGGGGGGCCACACCCCGGAGACGCGTGCCGCCTCTTCGTATATGCAACCACACCGTACGCCATGTATGAGGGCCCGATGCGATGCTTCGGTGGCATTGCTACACCCCCCAGGGCTCCTGTCCCGCCTAACCCTGTAGAGTTTGACCATGGGATCTAGCCCTTTGACTTTGCACGGACGGGCTTTGACCAGTAGAACTCTCCAGCCGGTTGTGTTAGGTCAGCTCATAGGAACACTTTGGAGCAACATCCGGGCCAAATCCACAGCAAGATCCCATCCGTGTAGACCGGACGCGTCCGTTGCCCCCCTCCAGGTGCCGGCGGCAGCACCGTCCGTGAGGGGGGGCACACCCCGGGGACTCGTGTCGGGCGTTTGCAACCGCCACAACACTTCCAGACTTGTGAGAGGCCGCCTACGCAAGATTTTGCGGCATGTGCTAGCCTCCGGAGGCCGCCGACCACAGTCGTAGACACGCGAAGAGAAATCCGCGGAGAGGGAAGTGTTCAGATACTTCTCCATCACCAAAAATTATGAAACATTACCATCAGTCCTATAGCACATGTGCCCACGTCGTGTAAAAAAAGTCATGATTTTATCGTGCTCCGAGTATTTAATAATATTCACGCCGCATCGTTACCGAAGAACGTCTACTACTGTGTCATCGCCGTCCGTGAGGGGGGCCACACCCCGGAGATGCGTGCCGCCTCTTCGTACATGCAACCACACCGTACGGCATGTATGAGGGCCCGGTGCGATGGTCCGGTGGCATTGCTACCCCCCCAAGGCCCCCGTCCCGCCTAATCCTGTAGCGCTTGACCACGGGATCTAGCCCTTTGACATTGCACGGACGGGATTTTACCAGTGGAACTCACCACCCGGTTGTGTTAGGTCAGCTCATAGGAACACTTTGGAGCAACATCCGGGCCAAAGCCACAACAAGATCCCATCCGTGTAGACCTGACGCGTCCATTTCCCCCCTCCACGTGCCGGCGGCGGCGCCGTCCGTGAGGGGCGCACACCCCGGACACGCGTGTCGGGCGTTTGCAACCGCCACAACACTTCCAGACTTGTGAGTGGCCACCTACGCAAGATTTGGCGGCATGTGCTAGCCCCCGGAGGCCGCCGGCCACTGTCGTAGACACGCGAAGAGCAATCCGCGGAGAGGGAAGTGTTCAGATACTTCTCCATCACCAAAAATTATGAAAAATTACCATCAGTCCTATAGCACATATGCCCACGTCGTGTAAAAAAGTCATGATTTTATCGTGCTCCGAGTATTTAATAATATTCACGCCGCATCGTTACCGCAGAACATCTACTACTGTGTCATCGCCGTTCGTGAGGGGGGCCACACCCCGGAGACGCGTGCCGCCTCTTCGGACATGCAAACACACCGTACGGCATGTATGAGGGCCCGGTGCGATGCTCCGGTGGCATTGCTACCCCCCAGGGCCAAGTCAAGGACGTGCGTTGCTTATTCAAATAGCACACCACCCCTACATGCATATGCATCGGCCACACGCATGTAGGGGTGCCCTCCCCCCCCTTGGGCGGTCTCTATATCGAGCACCCATCCGGTGGCCCCGGCGGTCTAGGGCGTTGTTCGGCACCGAGAGGGTGTAGTCCACGGTGAATAACTGCTTCTCCGTGTTAGTGTATGTCATCTCGAGATGACAGACCAAGTCTAGGCTCGTTCTTTCACGGGATCACCCATCGAAGACTCTGTCTCGGGGACGGACGCAGCCGGTCCTCGACGTTCCCGCCCGTGTGTCTGGTTTGTGAGGCACGTGCCACGTCAAGGACGTCCGTTGCTTATTCAAATAGCACACCACCCCTGCATGCATATGCATGGGCCACACACATGTAGGGGTGCCCTCCCCCCCCTCGGGCGGTCTCTATGTCGAGCACCCATCCGGTGGCCCCTGCGGTCTTGGAAGTTGACCGGCACCGAGAGAGGGGGTAGGCCACGGTCAACAACTGCTTCTTCTCATGTCTTTTACTTTACACTATTTAAAGTTGAGTTTTGAACAAATCTAACCCAAAAAGCATATATATATATGTATGAGTGCATCAAAAGTCTTTTATCGGAAAAATTCATCAAAAGTCATGGAATTTCCAAGCTTTGGTCGTAAAAACATATGAAATATGAGATAGAAAAAAGATAGTGCAAAACAAAAACAAAAAAAGAAGAAAAAAAATTAGAACAGTAGTTACCGAGGGTCGATTCTCGGCTCTCGGTAATGTCCACCTTTTCCGAGAGTTACTCTTTGTAAAAGTCTAACCTAGATCTAGGGGACATATGTTCTGAGAGTTACTGTCGGTAAAAGTGACGCACCGACAAGCACTCGGTAAAGGTGACGTCGACTACTTAAGCATATTCCCCCCTGTTGTTTCTTCTCTCTGCTCCCCACCGATCGGCGCCCCTCCACTCCTCTCCTCTCCTTTGCTCCCCACCGACCGGCGCCCCTCCATCGGCCGGCGCCCCCTCCACCGCCGCCCCCACACCACACCGAGCTCCTCCTCTCCATGTATGCATAGATAGATGGATTGATAGATGGGTGCATAGATAGATGAATGGATTGATAGATGGAAGGGATTGATAGATGGATGGATGCCATGTAGATACATTTTTTCTATATCAAAAGAAAAAATGTAGATAATTGTTGATAATGTTGTATGCATGGATGCTATGTGTGGATGTGACCGATGAGATACGTGAGAGAGTGTTGATGAGAGTTGTTCTTTGGAGGAAGAAAAATCAACTTTTGAATGATGACGATGATCTGTGTGAGCTCCTCCTCATGTTATATCTCTATAATGCACGAGGGGCTCACCCAGCTCAATCTTCAACGAAAGTTGAAATACCCGTGAGAGAGTGTCCACCATATATACGATCACCAGCGAGAGTGTCCACCGCAGATACGTGAGAGAGTGTCATTGAGAGTTGTTCTTGGAGGAAGAAAATCGACTTTTGATGATGGCGATCGATCTACGTGAGCTCTTATGTTATATCTTTCATGTTTGATGATTCTTATGTTATTTTCCATTGTGTGATAAAAGGTGTTAGCGTTGATCGATTTTTTGGCTATGGCTTCCTCAAACGGTGAAGCTTCCATTAGGGTCAACTCCACGGGCACGGAGAAGAGCGCCGATGACTGCTTGGAGGAACTGCTTGAGAAGAACCCACAGCTGATCATAATGAAGTTTTTTGTGGATCTGGCCAAGAAGAATCCCCCAGCTAAGGAGGGCAAGGCTCCACCACGTAAGGAGCCATTGAGTCCACCGACCATCATTCCCGACGACGCTTGGTCCTCCACCGTGGGGGATGCCCCCCACGTGCTCTGACTCGACGATCACTGGTTTCACCAACTACACCTCGGAGTAGTCACCTAGATAGTTTGACATTGATTTAGTTGTATCCTTAAGTACCTGCTGATATGGACTTGGATGGCCACTTGCGATGCTTTTGATTGTATGAGTGATGAATTCTTATGTTGATTATGTATGATGTGCATTATTTCTGGTTCTTTTGTAGATGAAGTGGTATGTGGTGTACAGAGGACGGTGTCCAGGAGTCTACGATTCATGGTCGGAATGCAATGAACAAATACTTCATTATGAAGGCAACTCCCACGACTCATTCAACGATAGAGAGACGACAGAGTATCATTACAATCAGTATTTGCTTAAGCGAAAGAGGAAAACTGAATTACACAATGGTGCAAGCCAGACAAGGCTTAGCTGGTTCAGTGGATTGAAGAACTTCATAATTCTCTTTTAGTTTGTCATAATTATGGTGTTGCTTTTTATCATATTGTGCATGCATGTAGACCACTTTGTTGTTTAATTAGTAAGTAGGCACTTGTACTAAAGAGCTACTTTGTGATTTCAAATGCAGCTTGTGTGAACTATTTATGAATTAATGCTTATGTGAGTTTGTTGTTAACCTGTGTGACTTGAAAAGAAAGTTCGAGTATTGTATAAAGGTTTTTGCTGCACCAACTCGAGCAAAAAACAGTATGAACAGAACTGGGAACAAAATTTTACCAAGGGCGGTACTCGGCAAAGTGGCATGCGCTGGGAGCTGAAGGCACTTGGATGTTGCAGTTATGCTGAGAGGACTCTCGGTAGAGCAGTGGTAACCGAAGGTCGATATTCGGCTCTCGGTAATGGCCACCTTTTCTGAGAGGTTCTCTCGGTAAAGCATCTAACCTAGATCTCTTTCCTTCTTGTGCATTCTCGATAATATGTATTATACTTTTTTTGTTGTTTTCTTCCATGCTTGGCAAACAACCTTAGCACATCATAATTACCTTCTTGTGTTTTCTTCTTCGAATGGGCCTTGTCCAGTTCTAGAGACCGGCACCCCTCCGGTGGCCCCGACGGTCTAGGGCGTTGTTCGGCACCTAGAGGGGGTAGGCCACGGGGAATAACTGCTTCTTCGTGTTAGTGCATGTCATCGCGAGATGACAGACCAAGTCTAGGCTCGTTCTGTCACGGGATTACCCATCGAAGATTCTGTCTCGGGGACGGACGCAGCCGGTCCTCGACGTTCCCGCCCGTGTGTGTTGTTTTTGAGGCACGTGTGATGTCAAGGACGTGTGTTGCTTATTCAAATAGCACACCACCCCTGCATGCATATGCATGGGCCACACGCATGTAGGGGTGCCCTCCCCCCCCCCCTCGGGCGGTCTCTATATTGAGCACCCATCCGGTGGCCCCCGCGGTCTAGGGCATTATTCGGCACCGAGAGGGTGTAGTCCATGGTGAATAACTACTTCTCCGTGTTAGTGCATGTCATCGCGAGATGACAGACCAAGTCTAGGCCCGTTCTTCGAGATAGTCTATGGGTATCGAGAGGGAATGTGTCTGGTTTGTGCAGGAAGTGCGGGTCCTGTTGCTCCATTGGCCTCGAAACTTCTTGCGCTCTCAAAGGAGGCCATCACATGTATATGCTTGGGCTATCCGGTGGCCCCAGCGGTCTAGGAAATTGACCTGCACCGAGAGAGGGGTTAGGTCACGGTCAACAACTGCTTCTTCTCATGTTTATTACTTTACACTCTTTAAACTTCTCTCTCGGTGCCGGTCTAGAAAGTTGACTGGCACCGAGAGAGGGGTCAGGCCATGGTCAGGAACTACTTCTTTTCATGTTTATTACTTTACACTCTTTAAAGTTCTCTCTCGGTGCTGGTTTAGAAAGTTGACCGGCACAGAGAGTGGGGGTAGGCCACGGTCAACAACTGCTTCTTCTCATGTTTTTTACTTTACACTCATTAAAGTTGAGTTTTGAACAAATCTAACCCAAAAAGCATACATATATATATATATAACTATGAGTGCATCAAAAGTCTTTTATCGAAAAAATTCATCAAAAGTCATGGAATTTACAATCTTTGGTCGTAAAAGCATAAGAAATATGAGATAAAAAAAGATAGTGCAAAACAAAAACAAAAAGAGAAGGGATAAAAATTAGAGCAATGGTTACCGAGGGTCGATTCTCGGCTCTCGGCAATGGCCACCTTTTCCGAGAGGCGCTCTCGGTAAAGCATCTAACCTAGGTCTCTTTCCTTCTTGTGCATTCTCGATAATATGTATTATACTTTTTTGTTGTTTTCTTCCATGCTTGGCAAAGAACCTTAGTACATCATAATTACCGTCTTGTGTTTTCTTCTTCGGATGGGCCTTGTCCGGTTCTAGAGACCGACACCCCTCCAGTGGCCCCAGCGGTCTAGGGCGTTGTTCGACACGTAGAGGGGGTAGGCCACGGGGAATAACTGGTTCTTCGTGTTGGTGCATGTCATCACGAGATGACAGACCAAGTCTAGGCCCGTTCTGTCACCAGATCACCCACCGAAGACTCTTTCTCGGGGAGGGACACAGCCGATCCTCGACGTTCCCGCCCATGTGTGTGGTTTGTGAGGCACGTGCCACGTCAAAGACGTGCATTGCTTATTCAAATAGCACACCACCCCTCGATGCATATGCATGGGCCACACGCATGTAGGGGCGCCCTCCCCCCTCGGACGGTCTCCATATCGAGCACCCATCCGATGGCCCCGGCGGTCTAGGGCGTTATTCGGCACTGAGAGGGTGTAGTCCACGGTGAATAACTGCTTCTCCGTGTTTAGTGCATGTCATCGCGAGATGACACACCAAGTCTAGGCTCGTTCTGTCACGGGATCACCCACCGAAGATGCTGTCTCGGGGACGGACGCAGCCGGTCCTCGACATTCCCGCCGGTGTGTGTGGTTTCTGAGGCACGTGTCACGTCAAGGACGTGCGTTGCTTATTCGAATAGCACACCGCCCCTGCATGCATATGCATGGGCCACACACATGTAGGGGTGCCCTCCCCCCCTCGGGTGGTCTCTATATGGAGCACCCATCCGGTGGCCCCGGCGGTCTAGGGCATTATTCGGCACCGAGAGGGTGTAGTCCACGGTGAATAACTGCTTCTCCGTGTTAGTGCATGTCATCGTGAGATGATAGACCAAGTCTAGGCCCTATCTTTGAGATAGGGTATCGAGAGGGAATGTATCCGGTTTGTGCAGGAAGTGTGGGTCCTGTTGCTCCATTGGCCTCCAAACTTCTTGTGCTCTCAAAGGAGGAAATTGCATGTTTATGCATGGGTTATCCGGTGGCCCCGGCGGTCTAGGAAGTTGACCGGCACCGAGAGAGGGGATAGGCCACGGTAAACAACTTCTTATTCTCATGTTTTTTACTTTACACTCTTTAAAGTTCTCTCTTGGTGTCGGTCTAGGAAGTTGGCCGCCACCGAGAGAGGGGGTAGGCCACGGTCAACAACTGTTGGGGATCGTAGCAGAATTTTAAATTTTTTTGTACGCATCACCAAGATCCATCTATGGAGTCTACTAGCAACGAGAGGGAAGGAGTGCATCTACATACCCTTGTAGATAGCGAGCGGAAGCGTTCTAGTGAACGCGGTTGATGGAGTCGTACTCGTCGTGATCCAAATCACCGATGACCGAGTGCCGAACGGACGGCACCTCCGCGTTCAACACACGTACGGAGCAGCGACATCTCCTCCTTCTTGATCCAGCAAGGGGGAAGGAGAGGTTGATGGAGATCCAGCAGCACGACGGCGTGGCGGTGGAAGTAGCGGGATCCGGCAGGGCTTCGCCAAGCGCAAGCGGGAGGGAGAGGTGTTGCAGGGGGAGAGGGAGGCGCCAGGGGCTGTGTTATTGCTGCCTCCCTCCCCCCCACTATTTATAGGGGCCCTGGGGGGGCGCCGGCCCCCCTGGAGATCCCATCTGAGGGGGGGGCGGCGGCCAAGGGGGTGGCTTGCCCCCCAAGGCAAGTGGGGCGCCCCCCACCCCCAGGGTTTCCAACCCTAGGCGCAGGCGGAGGCCCAAGGGGGGCTCCCCAGCCCACTAGGGGCTGTTTCCCTTCCCAAATGGAGTTGAAGCGACGCTTGATATGCCTGGTCTTTCTGTGAAACCTAGGCTCCTTGGCAAGGGCAATAGCTCCAGTGTTGTCACAGAAGAGAGTCATCGGGCCCGACGCATTGGGAATCACCCCTAGGTCGGTAATGAACTCCTTTATCCAGACTGCTTCCTGTGCTGCCTCTGAGGCTGCCATGTACTCTGCTTCACATGTAGATCCCGCCACGACGCTTTGCTTGCAACTGCACCAGCTTATTGCCCCTCCATTCAAAATATACACGTATCCGGTTTGTGACTTAGAGTCATCCAGATCGGTGTTGAAGCTAGCATCGACGTGACCCTTTACGACGAGCTCTTCGTCACCTCCATAAACGAGAAACATATCCTTAGTCCTTTTCAGGTACTTCAGGATGTTCTTGACCGCTGTCCAGTGTTCCATGCCGGGACTACTTTGGTACCTTCCTACCAAACTTACGGCAAGGTTTACGTCAGGTCTGGTACACAGCATGGCATACATAATAGACCCTATGGCCGAGGCATAGGGGATGACACTCATCTTTTCTCTATCTTCTGCCATGGTCGGGCATTGAGCCGTGCTCAATTGCACACCTTGCAATACAGGCAAGAACCCCTTCTTGGACTGATCCATATTGAACTTCTTCAATATCTTGTCAAGGTACGTACTCTGTGAAAGACCAATGAGGCGTCTTGATCTATCTCTATAGATCTTGATGCCTAATATATAAGCAACTTCTCCAAGGTCCTTCATTGAAAAACACTTATTCAAGTAGGCCTTTATACTTTCCAAGAATTCTATATCATTTCCCATCAATAGTATGTCATCCACATATAATATGAGAAATGCTACAGAGCTCCCACTCACTTTCTTGTAAACACAGGCTTCTCCATAAGTCTGTGTAAATCCAAACGCTTTGATCATCTCATCAAATCGAATGTTTCAACTCCGAGATGCTTGCACCAGCCCATAGATGGAGCGCTAGAGCTTGCATACCTTGTTATCATTCTTTGGATCGACAAAACCTTCCGGCTGCATCATATACAATTCTTCCTTAAGAAAGCCGTTAAGGAATGCCGTTTTGACGTCCATCTGCCATATCTCATGATCATAGTATGCGGCAATTGCTAACATGATTCGGACGGACTTCAGCTTCGCTACGGGTGAGAAAGTCTCATCGTAGTCAACCCCTTGAACTTGTCAATAACCCTTAGCGACAAGTCGAGCCTTGTAGATGGTTACATTACCATCCGCGTCTGTCTTCTTCTTAAAGATCCATTTATTTTCTATGGCTCGCCGATCATCGGGCAAGTCAGTCAAAGTCCATACTTCGTTTTCATACATGGATCCTATCTCGGATTTCATGGCTTCTAGCCATTTGTCAGAATCCGGGCCCTCCATCGCTTCTTCATAGTTCGAAGGTTCACCGTTGTCTAACAACATGATTTCCAGGACAGGGTTACCGTACCACTCTGGTGCGGAACGTGTCCTTGTGGACCTACGAAGTTCAGCAGTAACTTGATCCGAAGCTTCATGATCATCATCATTAACTTCCTCCCTAGTCGGTGTAGGCACCACAGGAACATCTTCCCGCGCTGCGCTACTTTCCGGTTCGGAAGGGGTGACTATCACCTCATCAAGTTCCACTTTCCTCCCACTTAATTATTTCGAGAGAAACTCTTTCTCCAGAAAGGACCCGTTCTTGGCAACAAAGATCTTGCCTTCGGATCTGAGGTAGAAGGTATACCCAATAGTTTCCTATGAAGACGCATTTTTCCGATTTGGGTTCGAGCTTTTCAGGTTAAAGTTTCTTGACATAAGCATCGCATCCCCAAACTTTTAGAAACGACAGCTTAGGTTTCTTCCCAAACCATAATTCATATGGTGTCGTCTCAACGGATTTCGACGGAGCCCTATTCAAAGTGAATGCGGCAGTCTCTAAAGCATAGCCCCAAAACGAGAGCGGTAGATCGGTAAGAGACATCATAGATCGCACCATATCCAATAGAGTGCGATTACGACGTTCGGACACACCATTTCGCTGAGGTGTTCCAGGCAACGTGAGTTGTGAAACGATTCCACATTTCCTTAAGTGCGTACCAAATTCATGACTTAAATATTCTCCTCCACGATCTGATCGTAAGAACTTTATTTTCCTGTCACGTTGATTCTCAACCTCACTCTGAAATTCCTTGAACTTTTCAAAGATTTCAGACTTGTGTTTCATTAGGTAGACATACCCATATCTACTCAAGTCATCAGTGAGAGTGAGAACAGAACGATAGCCACCGCGAGCCTCAACACTCATTGGACCACACACATCGGTATGTAGGATTACCAATAAGTTGGTTGCTCGCTCCATTGTTCCGGAGAACGGAGTCTTGGTCATCTTACCCATGAGGCATGGTTCGCACGTGTCAAATGATTCGTAATCAAGAGACTCTAAAAGTCCATCAGCATGGAGCTTCTTCATGCGCTTGACACCAACGTGACCAAGGCGGCAATGCCACAAGTATGTGGGACTATCGTTATCAACTTTACATCTTTTGGTATTCACACTATGAATATGTGTAACATCACGTTCGAGGTTCATCATGAATAAACCGTTGACCAGCGGGGCATGACCATAAAACATATCTCTCATATAAATATAACAACCATTATTCTCGGATTTAAATGAGTAGCCATCTCGAATTAAACGAGATCCTGACACAACGTTATGCTCAAAGCTGGCACTAAATAACAATTATTGAAGTTTAAAACTAATCCCGTAGGTAAATGCAGAGGTAGCGTGCCGACGGCGATCACATCGACCTTGGAACCATTCCCGACGCGCATCGTCACCTCGTCCTTCGCCAGTCTCCGTTTATTCCGTAGCTCCTGTTTTGAGTTACAAATATGAGCAACCGCACCGGTATCAAATACCCAGGAGCTACTACGAGTACTGGTAAGGCACACATCAATTACATGTATATCACATATACCTTTGGTGTTGCCGGCCTTCTTGTCCGCTAAATATTTGGGGCAGTTCCGCTTCCAGTGACCACTTCCCTTGCAATAAAAGCACTCAGTCTCAGGCTTGGGTCCATTCCTTGGCTTCTTCCTGGCAACTGGCTTACCGGGCGCGGCAACTCCCTTGCCGTCTTTCTTGAAGTTCTTCTTACCCTTGCCTTTCTTGAACTTAGTGGTTTTATTCACCATCAACACTTGATGTTCCTTTTTGATCTCCACCTTTGCTGATTTCATCATTGAATATACCTCAGGAATGGTCTTTTCCATCCCCTGCATATTGAAGTTCATCACAAAGCTCTTGTAGCTCGGTGGAAGCGATTGAAGGATTCTGTCAATGACCGCGTCATCCGAGAGATTAACTCCCAGCTGAGACAAGCGGTTGTGTAACCCAGACATTCTGAGTATGTGCTCACTGACAGAACTATTTTCCTCCATTTTACAACTGAAGAACTTGTCGGAGACTTCATATCTCTCGACCCGGGCATGAGCTTGGAAAACCATTTTCAGCTCTTCGAACATCTCATATGCTCCATGTTTCTCAAAACGCTTTTGGAGCCCCGGTTCTAAGCTGTAAAGCATGCCGCACTGAACGAGGGAGTAATCATCTACACGTGATTTCCAAGCGTTCATAACGTCTTGGTTCTCTCGGATGGGTGCTTCACCTAGCGGTGCTTCTAGGACATAATCTTTCTTGGCAGCTATGAGGATGATCCTCAGGTTCCGGACCCAGTCCGTATAGTTGCTGCCATCATCTTTCAGCTTGGGTTTCTCTAGGAACGCGTTGAAGTTGAGGACAACGTGGGCCATTTGATCTACAAGACATATTGTAAAGATTTTAGACTAAGTTCATGATAATTAAGTTCATCTAATCAAATTATTCAATGAACTCCCACTCAGATAGACATCCCTCCAGTCATCTAAGTGAAACATGATCTGAGTTAACTAGGCCGTGTCCGATCATCACGTGAGACGGACTAGTCAAGATCGGTGAACATCTCCATGTTGATCGTATCTTCTATACAACTCATGCTCGACCTTTCGGTCTTCTGTCACGACCGGATTTTCGGGATATTAATTTTCCAGAAAATGGCCCTTGTGCTCACCAGCCCCAGGATTTATGTTAGCTGATGAGGCACCAACTTGATACAAGAAAATCCAAGCAAGTACAAAATATGAAGTACAAGACCATTTTGGCCTAGGAGTACAACATTTGGTTTCTAGTGGTTGATGGCGGAAGCGGTTTGTGGTTCATCTGCGTCTATGGGACTACATTTCCCACAAGAACAGCTGACCAGGATAACTCCGATCTTCGCGAGGCTGCTGTCAACACTGCGTAGGTTCCAGGGCTGTCATCGCAACGCTCTCCTCCACGCAAGAAAAAATCTGGCCAAGACAATAGCCAGGGACAAGCCAGTGAGTACGTTTGAATGTACTCGCAAACATCAAGAACACGGGTATAATATATCAAAACATGCACCAAAATATTTTATGACCACCACTTCTGCCACGAAATATGCGAAATCCATGATGCATGCATGCGGGTAAAAATATGGATATGCAATATAGAAATAGGATGTAGTGATCGAGTGTCTGAAGTGACTCCTCAAAAAGGGGTGCAAATAAGTTAACAATGCCGCAGTCGGGCGTCTGAGCGACACCACATAAAGGGCTTATATATAAAAGAAATAACAAGCATGCCACAGTCGGGCGTCTATGCGACACCACATAAAGGGCTTATATATAAAAGAAATAACAAGCATGCCACAGTCGGGCGTCTATGCGACACCACATAAAGGGCTTATATATAAAAGAAATAACAAGCATGCCACAGTCGGGCGTCTATGCGACACCACATAAAGGGCTTATATATAAAAGAAATAATGGGTATCCAGGAGGTAGAACCATCCCAGGGATACTCAATAATGCAAATGAAGTAAATGGTTAGTCCACAATAATAATGATCATAATCCACATATGTCACAGTCCATAATCAAGGTTCTGGTTTAGCCGTTTTTCCTCCGAAGACCGACACTTGACCTATCCCAGACTGTAGTCCTTAACCATGGACACGGCTATTCGAATAGATGTATAATCTCTGCAGAGGGTGTACTCTTTACCCACGGGTAACGGATTTCTTTAGTCCATCGGGACTAATTCCGTCTACGGTCTTTTAATTGAAAACACGCCTGACCTGCACACACCAGCTTAACTCACCGGTGTCTGGAATCACCCACAACACCTGTCAAGTAAAACTCTAAGTGGGGAGGCTACAACCTCGACGTAGGATGGGATCAAATTTATATCGCGCGCTCTAAGGGGTGGCCTCCCCTCTCGGTCCCAACCGGAAAAACCCATGCCCCCGGAACGGATGACAGGCTTTAATCCATGGCCATGGGACCCTCATCACGGCCTCTCTGTACGGTGTGTGCTAGACAGGGGTTGACAACTTACTGAACCGTACCCTACCTATGGCAGGGACAAGCGGTAGTACGGAACAAGTATGGGGGTTACTGGACAAGACTCGATCTACGGCCGACTCAGGAGGTTCAAGTATTCTCCGCATGATTATCATAACAAAAATATTTCCATTAACAGGTAAACTTACCACTCGTCAAGCCTCACCATGCCATACCAGACATACTCGTCCCGACGAGATACTAGGGACAAGCCCGTGTCTACCCAAGACCACGACTTTCCCGGCTTCACTCCGGTATGCAAGGGAAGCTTACGAGGATGAATACCATCACCAACATATCCATTTATCACAGCAAAGAAAACTCCACTTTGCACTCATGCATATGATTTTTATCGTCACATAAAATAGCGTATGCTCCAAGTCAAGGTGATGTTGTAGCCGTATCAGAACATCCCATAATATTAAGCCAGGGTTCAGGATGCTTGCCTTCAAGTGTATGCATGTGGGGGTGCACTTTTGAAGGTTGCCTTTTCCCCAAAAATCCTATTTTGAGAAATATTCAAATAACACACATTTCAAAAAAAGTACAAAAAGTTGTCCCAAATATTTTTGAAATAAATCTTAAAATCAACTAGGTGAAATTTGAGAGAGGTAGGAAAAAGAATCAACCCATTTGGAGTTTTATTTTAAAAGTTATAGCCAGTCAAAGATCAGTCAAACTTCTGTTTTAATAAAATCAGAAAAAGGAAAACGCTTCGGGGAAAATACGCTTTCGAAGCAGGGGACACGTACTCCGGATTCTGCGCTTTCACTTAACAGAGAGAACGGGCGCGCGGGTCGCTGACAGTGGGTCCATGGGGCCCACTGGTCAGGTTTGACCGTCCTCCCTCTCCCTCCTTTCTCTCTGCCCGAACGGGGCGGGGCTCCGGCGATCGCCGGTGGCGAACGGCAGCTCCCCACGGGGTCCCGAGGGCAGGGATGGATCCGCCAGGCCGGGGCGGTCCTCCCGGTGGGTGCTAGGCAGGCGGGGACGGAGGAGGTCACCGGCGGCGAGCTCCGCGGCGGACGGAGGTTCGGGAGCAGAGTGGGTTTTGGGCTCCGGTGGTCCTTGGTCGAAGCTGAGGTGCTAGGCAGCTCCGCATGACTACGGGGAAGTTCTTGGTGGCGTTGGATTGGCAGGGGAGGGCCTGGCTGCGACGAATGGCTCCAGAGCTCGGCGGCGGTCGAACTGGCCGGAGACGAGGAAGAAGGCTCCTTCCCGTCGATTGCTGGCTGCGGGAGGGCTATGGGTGTGGACTGGGGTTGCCTGAGTGCTCGGGGGAGCACTTGGCCTCCTTTTATAGCGCGACGGGGCTGGCTCCGCGGCGGAGGATAGGACCGACGACGAGTCGCCGTTGCTGTAGCTGCAGGGCGTCGTGGCGGCGACGAGTGCGTGCCGACGAGCATGTGGATAGGCACGGGCTGTTCCCCGGGGCAGCTGGCGCGCGCGGGTGGCTTGGGCGGCGTCGTCCACGGCAGAGCCCGCTGCCAACGCTGGCGTGCCGCCAAGGGGGTTCTGGCGGCGGTGTTGTAGGGCGCCAGTGCGGCTTGGAGGTTTGCTGCGAGGGGGCGAGTGTGTGGCGCGGCTCTGCAGGCGAGCTGGGACCAGTGACGGGACGTGTCGACCCGAGCGCACGCACGTGCAAAACGCGCGCTCTGGCGCGCCCAGAGCACGCACACCAGGTGTTTGACGAAATGCCAGTGCGCGCTAGAGAGCTTGGGTGAGGCTGGCAGCTGACAGGCCAGGGCTAGGGATAGCTAGGAGGTTAGTGGACATGCTGGATGGGTCAGGGGCTCAAGTCCACAATGCAAACCAGGAGGCATGCCAAAAATGTTCCTGCTCACAGGGTGTTCGACAGAATGCCATGGTCATCTAGGCAACTCTTGGGGTGTCCAAACTCTCCAGATCCTAGTCTCTTTAGGAGCTAAAGAAGGTGGCAAGGTTAGTTTGTCAAAAACAGAAACTAGATAGTGCAAGATTTGGAGAAAACCAGTTTTGGGCAGAAACTAAGGGCTATCATTGCATGTACCAAAAATACCCCAATGGGTCCAATCTCCTGGACTTAAGAGTTTGGTAGGGAGGACTATAAGTAATAAAAAGCTCAAGGGCACTAGAGCAAAATAAAATGGGGTTGCAGTACAAATCACCAAACTGGACCAGAATGAAAATGAAGATTATTCACTCAAATTTTTCAAAGAACCTCACTGGGTTTTTGCATGAGGTTGCATTATAAGCATCCCCTGACATCTCCAAACACTTGGAAGAATTTTTAGAACAATATTTAAATGGGTTGTAGTGCAAAGATACCTACTGGACCAGATTTGAAAAATTGATGGAGAGCTCAAAATCTCCAATAACCAAAAGATATTTTTGCATAAAAGTGATGTGGAAACCTCACATGTCATCCCCAAATTTTTGTGAAAATATTAGAAGTATTTTATCAAATGGTTGCAGTGCAAAAGGAGCTCCGAATTAATGAAAGATCATTTTAAAAGAATAAAGCTCATGAAAAATAATTATGCAAATAAATCCACTGATAAAGAATTGATTTTATAAAGAGGGCACACAAGTCCAGTAATACTTTTGGAAAGTTTCCATTTGAGGTAAAAACCCACAATATTAAAGAGAAGAGGGGTTCTGAAATCAAAGGAGAAATCCAGAAAAATAAAAAAATTATTTCCTGGCAAAATTTTAATTAATAAACAAGGTCAAATTTTTTGGGGTGTTACATCTTCCGTGTTCCGAGGCCATGTCTGTACATGCCAGGCTCGTCAAGTCAACCTAAGTGTATCGCGTGTGTTCCGAGGCCATGCCTGTACATGCTAGGCTCGTCAACACCCGTTGTATGCGAACGTTAGAATCTATCACACCCGATCATCACGTGGTGCTTCGAAACAACGAACCTTCGCAACGGTGCACAGTTAGGGGGAACACTTTCTTGAAATTATTATAAGGGATCATCTTACTTACTACCGTGATTCTAAGCAAATAAGATGCAAAACATGATAAACATCACATGCAATCAAATAGTGACATGATATGGCCAATATCATTCTGCTCCTTTGATCTCCATCTTCGGGGCGCCATGATCATCTTCGTCACCGGCATGACACCATGATCCCCATCATCATGATCTCCATCATTGTGTCTTCATGAAGTTGTCACGCCAACGATTACTTCTACTTCTATGGCTAACGCATTTAGCAATAAAGTAAAGTAATTTACATGGCGTTATTCAATGACACGCAGGTCATACAAAAAATAAAGACAACTCCTATGGCTCCTGCCGGTTGTCATACTCATCGACATGCAAGTCGTGATTCCTATTACAAGAATATGATCAATCTCATACATCACATATATTAGTCATCACATCTTCTGGCCATATCACATCACAAGGCACATGCTGCAAAAACAAGTTAGACGTCCTCTAATTGTTGTTGCAAGTTTTTACGTGGCTTCTATAGGTTTCTAGCAAGAACGTTTCTTACCTACGTAAAACCACAACGTGATATGCCAATTTCTATTTACCCTTCATAAGGACCCTTTTCATCGAATCCGTTCCGACTAAAGTGGGAGAGACAGACACCCGCTAGCCACCTTATGCAACTAGTGCATGTCAGTCGGTGGAACCTGTCTCACGTAAGCGTACGTGTAAGGTCGGTCCGGGCCGCTTCATCCCACAATACCGCCGAAACAAGATAAGACTAGTAGTGGCAAGAAGAATTGACAACATCTACGCCCACAACTGCTTTGTGTTCTACTCGTGCATAGTAACTACGCATAGGCCTGGCTCATGATGCCACTGTTGAGGATCGTAGCAGAATTTCAAATTTTTTCTACGCATCACCAAGATCCATCTATGGAGTCTACTAGCAACGAGAGGGAAGGAGTGCATCTACATACCCTTGTAGATCGCGAGCGGAAGCATTCTAGTGAACGGGGTTGATGGAGTCGTACTCGTCGTGATCCAAATCACCGATGACCGAGTGCCGAACGGACGGCACCTCCGCGTTCAACACACGTACGGAGCAGCGACGTCTCCTCCTTCTTGATCCAGCAAGGGGGAAGGAGAGGTTGATGGAGATCCAGCAGCACAATGGCGTGGTGGTGGAAGTAGCGGGATCCGGCAGGGCTTTGCCAAGCGCAAGCGGGAGGGAGAGGTGTTGCAGGGGGAGAGGGAGGCGCCGGGGGCTGTGTTATTGCTGCCCTCCCTCCCCCCCCCACTATTTATAGGGGCCCTGGGGGGGCGCCGGCCCCCCTGGAGATCCCATCTGAGGGGGGGGGGGGGGCGGCGGCCAAGGGGGTGGCTTGCCCCCCAAGGCAAGCGGGGCGCCCCCCACCCCCAGGGTTTCCAACCCTAGGCGCAGGGGGAGGCCCAAGGGGGAGCGCCCCAGCCCACTAGGGGCTGGTTCCCTTCTCACTTCAGCCCACGAGGCCCTCCAGGATAGGTGGCCCCACCCGGTGGACCCCCGGGACACTTCCGGTGGTCCCGGTACAATACCGATAACCCTCGAAACTTTCCCGGTGGCCGAAACTTGACTTCCCATATATAATTCTTCACCTCCGGACCATTCCGGAACTCCTCGTGACATCCGGGATCTCATCCGGGACTCCGAACAACTATCGGGTTTCCGCATACTAATATCTCTACAACCCTAGCATCAGTGAACCTTAAGTGTGTAGACCCTACGGGTTCGGGAGACATGCAGACATGACCGAGACGCCTCTCCGGTCAATAACCAACAGCGTGATCTGGATACCCATGTTGGCTCCCACATGTTCCACGATGATCTCATCGGATGAACCACGATGTCGAGGATTCAACCAATCCCGTATGCAATTCCCTTTGTCAATCGTTATGTTCCTTGCCCGAGATTCGATCGTCGGTATCCCAATACCTTGTTCAATCTCGTTACTGGCAAGTCTCTTTACTCGTACCGTAATGCATGATCCCGTGGCTAACTCCTTAGTCACATTGAGCTCATTATGATGATGCATTACCGAGTGGGCCCAGAGATACCTCTCCGTCATACGGAGTGACAAATCCCAGTCTCGATCCATGCCAACCCAACAGACACTTTCGGAGATACCCGTAGTGCACCTTTATAGTCACCCAGTTACGTTGTGACGTTTGGCACACCGAAAGCACTCCTACGGCATCCGGGAGTTGCACGATCTCATGGTCTAAGGAAATGATACTTGACATTGGAAAAGCTCTAGCAAACGAACTACACGATCTTTTGTGCTATGCTTAGGATTGGGTCTTGTCCATCACATCATTCTCCTAATGATGTGATCCCGTTATCAATGACATCCAATGTCCATAGTCAGGAAACCATGACTATCTGTTGATCAACGAGCTAGTCAACTAGAGGCTTACTAGGGACACGTTATGGTCTATGTATTCACACATGTATTACGATTTCCGAATAATACAATTATAGCATGAACAATAGACAATTATCATGAACAAAGAAATATAATAATAACCATTTATTATTGCCTCTAGGGCATATTTCCAACAACAACTGCCTCTTCTCATGTTTTTTTACTTTACACTCTTTAAAGTTCTCTCTCTGTGTCGGTCTAGAAAGTTGGCCGGCACAGAGAGAGGGGGTAGGCCACGGTCAACAACTGTTTCTTCTCATTTTTTTACTTTACACTCTTTAAAGTTGAGTTTTGAACAAATCTAACCCGAAAAGCATATATATATATATATATATATATATATATATATCTATGAGTGCATCAAAAGTCATGGAATTTACAAACTTTGGTCGTAAAAGCATATGAAATATGAGATACAAAAAAGATAGTGCAAAACAAAAACAAAAAGAGAAGGAAAAAAATTAGAGCAGTGGTTACCGAGGGTCGATATTCGGCTCTCGGTAATGGCCACCTTTTCCGAGAGGCGCTCTCGGTAAAGCATCTAACCTAGATCTCTTTCCTTCTTGTGCATTCCCGATAATATGTATTATACTTTTTTTGTTGTTTTCTTCCATGCTTGGCAAACAACCTTAGCACATCATAATTACCGTCTAGTGTTTTCTTCTTCGGATGGGCCTCATCCGGTTCTAGAGACCGGCACCCCTCCGGTGGCCCCGGCGGTCTAGGGTGTTGTTCGGCACCTAGAGGGGTAGGCTACAGGGAATAACTGCTTGTTCGTGTTAGTGCATGTCATCGCGAGATGAGAGACCAAGTCTAGGCCCATTCTGTCAAGGGATCGCCCTCCCAAGACTCTTTCTCGGGGAGGGACGCAGCCGGTCCTCGACGTTCCCACCCGTGTGTGTGGTTTGTGAGGCACGTGTCACGTCAAGGACGTGCGTTGCTTATTCAAATAGCACACCACCCCTGCATGCATATGCATGGGCCACACGCATGTGGGGGTGCCCTCCCCCCCCCTCGGGCGGTCTCTATATCGAGCACCCATCCGGTGGTCCAGGCGGTATAGGGCATTATTCGGGACCGAGAGGGTGTAGTCCACGGTGAATAACTGCTTCTCCGTATTAGTGCATGTCATCGCGAGATGACAGACCAAGTCTAGGCCCGTTCTTCGGGATAGTCTATGGGTATCAAGAGGGAATTTGTCCGGTTTGTGCAGGAAGTGCGGGTCCTGTTGCTCTATTGGCCTCGAAACTTCTTGTGCTCTCAAAGGAGGCCACAACATGTATATGCATGGGCTATCCGGTGGAACCGGCGGTCTAGGAAGTTGACCGACACCGAGAGAGGGGGTAGGACACGATCAACAACTGCTTCTTCTCATTGTTATTACTTTACACTCTTTAAATTTCTCTCTCGGTGCCAGTCTAGAATGTTGACCGGCACCGAGAGAAGGGGTAGGCCACGGTTAACCACTGCTTCTTCTCATGTTTTTTACTTTACACTCTTTAAAGTAGAGTTTTGAAAAAATTCATCACAAGTCATGGAATTTACAAACTTTTGTCGTAAAAGCATATGAAATATGAGATACAAAAAAGATAGTGCAAAACAAAAACAAAAAGAGAAGGGAAAAAAATTAGAGCAGTGGTTACCAAGGGTCGATATTCGGCTCTCGGTAATGGCCACCTTTTCCGAGCGATGCTCTCGGTAGAGCATCTAACCTAGATCTTAACCTTTCCCCTTTCGTTCGTATCTTCATTCCCCTCCTCTCTTCCCTGCGCCACCACCGCCACCGCCGCCACCAACTGCCGCCGCCACCCCTCCCCCACCGCTCCCAACCGCGGCCACCGCCACCCCCTCGTCCACCGCCCCCAATTGCGGCCACCGCCACCCCCTCCTCCACCGCCCTCCACCGCCACCAACTGCGGCCGCCACCCCTCCTCCACCGCTCCCCACTGCGGCCACCGCCACCCCCTCATCCACCGCCCCCAACTGCGGCCACCACCACCAAGCTTCATGGCCGACAGCCGGCGCGGCGGTTCTTCGATGCGGCCCAAGGACGGACGCCGCAGCGGAGCTCCTCCGGTAGCGCGCCAGCTGGAGATGCCCTCAGGTTAGTATCAGATTCTATGCCTAGAGTAGGATATTTTGCACAAATGTAGGAACTGTGCACAAATGTGATTAAAAGTAGTAGAGGAAGATGGTCCTATTTAGTAATGCCTCGTGTACTATGGAAGTTTGAAAGTTTGGAGTAATGCCTAGAATGTTTGTTTGACTTTTAGTTTAACTAAACGAGTAATAAGAGTTAAGTTGCTACTGTTCTGGTTTAATTTTATGACTGATGATCATTGTAAATACTAGTAATGTGCTACGACAAATGTAAATAAGAGTTTAGTTGTCGTCGGTAAGTGGTTTGGCGTGGGGATAAGGCTGTGGATGCTTTGTTTTTGCCGAATGAGCACTCAAATTTTGGTCAGACTATGCATCAGTACACTAGTTGTCTGAACTTCCTGTATCTGAACATACCTGAAGAGATCCACACCTTCTTTGAAGAATTCGACATCTTGTGAAGGATCAGCACCTCTATGCTTGTGCTTTTTTAGATAAATACTAGGGTAGATCAATGAAACTATATACTTGTGCTTGTTTCCTTGTCAGTGCTATGGCATTAGTAAATGGAACTATATATCTGAGACTTGATTGAGCTATTTGTGTTATATTTTGCCATATATGATATGATACTTAGATTAGGAAGATTTTCCTTTGGAACTGAGAGTAACCATATATATTTTGTTTTTCAGATTCTGATGGGAGCACTGGTAGTAAGTACCGGAGAGTCCCGACTGGTAGGACCAAGTCATCCGCCTCCCATCAGGTCACAACCGAGGCATCGTCATCATCGGATGGCGATGTCGGAGTGGACTTAGATATACCAGATCCGCTCGCTACCGAGTCGGGCGACATGGAGGCCTCGGACGGCTCGGGGTCTACCTCGAGCAACACTTCCAAGAGGAAGAAATCTGGGCGTGGTCCGGGGAAGGTCCCGGAACTAACTGCTGCCAGCAATCATCCTGTCATTTGCCCGACAGGAGAGAGGTAAGCAAGCATTTCATTTGCATCATATTTTGGATGCCACAACTTTGACACTCACATATGCTTGTCTTTTATATCATGCAGTCAGTGGGAATTTATCCCGACACAACCTAAGGGGGCACGCCCGCCGAACCACGTCATCGGCTCCCTCTTGAGGAAGCACTTCCGTGGATTGTACAAGTCGGGTGATGACGATCCGCCGTCGCCAGGTTTAACCTGGGAGCATTACCTACACAACAAGGATGAGCACGATATCACCATGGCCACTCGGGTCATCAATGCTTTTTTTGTAAGTATCTTAGCTCCGACCACTGCATTTTTTCATATCCAAATCCTTGCTTGCGTGGATGGTGAGAAGATGCCTTATGATTTCTTGTAGGAAACATTTGCTTGCGTGGATGGTGAGAAGAAGAAGGCGATCAAAGGCATCGTGAAATCTGCCCGAAAGATACTCTCTGACCTCAAGCACACGCTGCGGTACAAAGCCGTGATGCAATGACGGCCGCTCGATGAGAAGGGAGAGAAGATGACAAGGAAGACTGCTTGCCAGACTAACATGTCGCGAGAAGAATACCTGTCAGTGGTAAGTGACTACATCGGTTGCTAGTACTTTGATTCATCCCTCTTGTTCCTCAATTATTTGATTTTGTCTGACTAGGTGAAGGAACCCTGGATGAAGGACGATTGTTGGGAGGCCCGGGTTGACATGTGGTGTAACCCAGCATGGCAGGCGCAACATGTGGAGAAGGGAAACGATCGAGCAAAAATGACAGGCCCGGCTCATGTCCAGGGGAGCCAGAACCGAACTGCTCTCAAGCAACACATGGTATGTGGATTAAGATGTTAATTTTTCGCACGGTGCATCTTGGTTCATTAAACTTGATGGTTAATTTTGCAGGAGGCGAAGGAGGGTCGCCCGGTCCACATCCTGGAAGCCTGGAGAGAAGGCCACAAGGGGAAGGATGGCGCCGAGTTCTGCAGCGAGTCAGCGGAGGAGAAGTGGGGGACCTTCAAAGAGGTCTTCGAGGAGGTGCACGGGCAGGAAGCCGAACCTACGTCCAAGCCCTTGACCCTGAGCTTCTCATCGTTGCTGGCGAGGGGAAGGGCCATGGCCACCATCTCCTTTGCAACGGGGCGATCGCCACCTCCAGGCATCGCAAGCTGCACAAGATACGCGCGTCGAGCACCAGCTCAACTCCGTCCATACGGAGTCGCCCAACCGCCGCATCACGTGAGAGCGCGTCTCAAGGTTAGCATCCTAACCTTTTATTTATGTCGATGCCTCGAAATAGCACCGGTCCAACGTATATGAGCCTAATGCCATGTTACAGGATTTAATGGCGCAGCGGGCTGTTGAAGAGCAGCAAAGGCGGTAGGCTGAGAAGGACTCCAGAGAAAAGGAACGGGAAGACACGAGCAAGAGGTTGAAGCTGCTTGAGGATAAACTACAGGTAGAACATTATCTAAACTAGAGTAGAAGATTCATTCCATAGGGATGAACCACCCTCACGTGACTCTACTCTTATAGGTTCTTATGCAATCTCGAAGCAGTGCAAGTGATGCCCCTCCTCCCCCTCCGGAATGTTAACCCGATGGCCTCTCCTCCTCAAGATGATCTATATATGAACAAGTGTACTTGTATTGTGACGTGCACGTGTTTTGCAAGTAGTGGCAATATGTATGAATTTGCGACTTGTGTGTGACGTCTACTAGGATAATACATTCGACTTGTGTGTGACAATATGTGGACTATCCCTAATTATGCATATATATGTGGACTAGATCAAATTATGCCTATATATCTGTGGACTAGATCAAATTATGCCTATATATGATCAAATTGCACTGTAGTTGTTTTTATCTGCAGGGATCAGAAAAGAAATAGCTTGACAGCACAATGGATGGGAAAGGTTTCCGAGAGCAACACTCGGAAAACTATATACTACCGAGAGCTCCTCTCGGAAACATGGTCGTCTGGGAGACACTACTGTTGTGCCACAAATTTTCCGAGAGCAGCTCTCGGAAAAGAAGGAGAGCATTGCCGAGACTAGCTCTCGGCAAAGCTATGTAAATTGTCAGCTCCCATGTGGGCCACGCCGTCCTACTGGTCAGAAGGATTGCCGAGAGCAGCTCTCGGCAAAGATATCGTCATTTTTTTTCAAAAATATTTAGCGAGTTATTTAAAACTTTTACTGATAAATGTGACCATTGGGACCACATGTCAGTTATAAAGAACGCACAAAAAAAGGAAGTTGCATATGCTTTGCCGAAAGTGACACTCGGCAAAGTACGCAGTAACCGACGGAGCCGTCTGTTGCGGACGGGCATGCCACGTGGCTCCTCTTTGCCGTGCGCGGCTCTCGGCGTCTGCAGGGTTTGCCGTGCGGTGCCTCTTTGCCGTGAGGCAGTGACGGCAATGATGGCAGTTTGCCGTGAAGCTGGGTTTGCCGAGAGTGACACTCGGCAAAGCTTGTTTTGACGAGCGTCCGTGTTTTAGCACTCGGCGAAGAGCATTACACCCGGCGTACGTGAAAATTCCAATAGTGTGATATAAAATCATTTGTAACCTAAAGAATATAAATGATGAATCAAAATAACTTTAGCATTGTTGCGATTATTATATAAGTGATTATTATTTCAATAAAAATAACATTAAATATATGAATAGAACTTAGCAAAACAAAAATATATTCCTATACATGGGATCAAAGTTTGCATGGAACGTGAACCTTTCAGGGAGACGACAAAATGACTGTACGAAAACAATACAGTATGTAGAAAAACTTACAGCAGATTAGAGGATACTTAGCGAGCAATCCCCTATCAACCATTTGCATTTGTGGCCGAGCAGTTGGCACCGCCTCTCGTGACGCCGCTTCGTCTTCTACCTCGAGCTGCCTCGCTCAGCTCCTCCCTCTCTCTTTCTCTCTATCTCTTTGTTTCTCTCACACAAGAACACACAGACATGGTGAAACTCTACACACACACAGCCAAGGAAGAGCACGAAGGGCCTTGCAACCAAGCACTCTCCTTGGCACCATAAATGCTACATCTTTTCTCAGCCCTCACGGCCTCTTTTGTTTTCTCAGTGACCCAAATGACTTACATACACAGAAGGTAGACGCACCCGCTAACCTGGCCACCAACGCTCGGCCACTAACCCAACAAATTCCATGCACTAACCAACAACTGCATGCACGTCCATATCCAGTGCGTGGGCAGTATATCCTCAACGGCCACACCATTGACCATGCATCTAACTAACTAATGCATGCAGTAAAAAACTAGCCAATCTTCTCTAGTTGACTGTCCAGCCGCCTAGCCTTCCGCGCTGTTAGCACAGGATCTGAATATACTCACAGGAACACAATGGATGAACTCACAAAGACGAAGACAGAGGGGATTTTGTGTTGCGCTCAGACTGCAACTTTTCAGTGTTTTTCCTCTCCTATTATTCAGAGTTACAAGCAAAGGGTGAAACCCCACGATCCGTAAGTCTCGCGCCATCCCACGAGCAGTATCGTGTGTCCACAGGAATCGGTCCTGAATCGTTAGCCGATGACCAGGACAACTACTCAACAGAAAAAACAAACTATCTACTGAAAACTCTGAAAAACTAATCTGCAGCTGTCGACAACAGCGTGACGGGCTACAGTGCGACAAAACAGAGATGAAAACTGAAAACAGAGAAATGCACAAGGATTATTCAACATTCACTCCCTAAAACTTGTGCATCTTTGTAATCTCCACCATACCGATCTTTGCTCGCTGTTCCTGGAGTTTGCCACGGCCAAGAGCTTTGGTAAGCAAGTCAGCCATCTGCTCTTCAGTCCTCACGAACTCGATCTGTATCTTCCCATTTTCCACACACTCCCTAATATAATGATACTTGATATCAATGTGTTTGCTTCGCTCGTGGAAAACAGGGTTCTTGCAAAGTGACATTGCCGATTTGTTGTCCATATTGAGCACCACTGATCTCACTGCTTCTACCTTGATCTCACTAAGGAGGCGTGCCAGCCACACACCTTGACAGGCTGCTGTTGTTGCAGCAACATATTCAGCCTCACACGAGGAGAGGGTCACAATGCTCTGCTTCTTCGATTGCCAGCTCACAAGGTTGCTTCCAAGAAAGAACATGAGGCCTGTGGTGCTTCTGCGCGTATCAATGCATCCTCCAAGATCGCTGTCACAATATCCAATCAAGGGAGCATCAACTGCGCCACGGGAGTAGTGCACTCCCCAATTCAGAGTTCCTGCAATATAGCGCAGGATATGCTTCACTGCTGCCAAGTGTTCCATGGTAGGTGCCTCCATGAACCTTGACACAAACCCAACTGAGGATGTGACATCCGGCCTTGTGTGAATGAGGTAACGCAGCATCCCTACTATGCTTCTGAATTCAGTTGTATCTACTGGTTGTGCAGAACTAACCTTGCTCAACTTGAATCTAGGCTCCATGGGCACAGGGCAGGAGTTGCAACCAGTCATGTCAGCTCTGTCAAGTATCTTGGCAGCATAACTAGCCTGACAGAGATCAATCCCACCACTGTGCTGATGAACCTCTATTCCCAGATAATAATTCAGATGTCCTAGATCACTCATTTTGAACAGCATTTCCATCTCACTCTTAAACTTCCTGATCTCCTCTTCATCCGATCCTGTGATGATCAGATCATCTACATAAACCCCAACTACCAGTCGAGATTCTGCATCCCCTCTTGCATATATTCCATGCTCGGAGGGACACCTCTTGAACTTCAGATCAGTCAAGCAGGTGTCTAGCTTGGTGTTCCAAGCTCGAGGGGCCTGTTTCAGCCCGTACAAGGCCTTATCCAGCTTCAGAACCTGGCTAGGTTGACCTGCAACGATAAACCCTGGAGGCTGCGTCACATACACTTCTTCCTTGAGCTCACCATTCAGAAATGCAGATTTCACATCCATGTGATGCACTGTCCAACCTGCTCTAGCTGCCATGGCGAGAAGCAAGCGCACTGACTCCATTCTTGCCACTGGTGCAAAGACTTCTTCATAGTCAATGCCTTGTTTCTGCACATATCCCTTCGCCACCAAGCGTGCTTTGTGTTTCACTATTTCACCATCAGCATCCTTTTTCACCTTGTAGACCCATTTCAGTCCAATCGGACGGTGCCCTCGAGGCAGATCAACCAAGCTCCAGGTATGGTTAGCCTCGATCGCGGCCATTTCGTCTGCCATGGCCAGCTGCCAGCACTCGTGGTGCTCTGCTTCTTCAAACGTGCCTGGTTCCTGGCCAAGTACCAGACCAAGCTCATAGTCAGGGTCCTCGTCGTCGTCGTCAATCTCTGGTGACTGAGGTGAGGAGGGAGTTGCAGGTGCTTCGGTGGTGTCCATGTACTTGCGGTTAGGGAGGAAGATGCCGTCTTGCGCCCTCGTCTTCATTGTGTGCACATGTACGACGGGCGCCGGCGGTGTACGTTCTGCTTCTGAAACCACAGGTGTGCCAGGCACAGCAGCAGATGGTGATGTCGAACTGCTGCAGCCTGCACTCCATATGCTTGGCATCGTGGCCGTGAGTGGCGACGGCGAGCGTGCCGAGGCGGTGCTCGGTGATGTGGATATCGTCCCACCGGGCGAGCCACCAGACAGAGTAGACAGCGGGTCGATGACGAAGTTCATGCCTGGCGCTGCAGGCTGTGTTCCCTGGCGCTGCAGGCTGTGTTCCCTCCCAGTTCCATGCCTTTGCCTCCTCGAACACGACATCGCGAGACACGATAATCTTGTCCTCGTCTGGGTCATAGAGACGATAGGCTTTGCTTCCGCTCTCGTACCCGAAGAAGACCATGCGCTTGCTTCGATCTTCCAGCTTGCTCAGGTGAGGCCGTGTGTATTTGGCGTGAGCGACGCACCCAAACACGCGCAGGATGTCGACGTTCGGCTTCCTCCCACACCAGGCCTCGAACGGTGTTTGCCCCTTTACACTTCTGGTGTATGCGCGGTTGAGTACGAAGACCGCAGTGGATACTGCTTCACCCCAAAACCGAGCGGGAACTCCCATGGCCTTCATCATGCATCTCGCCGTTCCTACCACTGTCTGATTTCTCCGCTCTACCACGCCGTTCTGCTGAGGCGTGTAGGGAGCAGTGAGGTGTCGCTGGACACCGAGATCAGCAAGATAGGCTGTGAGGTCATTTGAGTTGAATTACCCGCCTCGATCTGTCCTGAGCGTCTTGAGCTTGCGGCCTGTCTCTCGCTCAACTCTCGCCTGGAATCTGCGAATGGACTCTGCTGCTTCATCTTTGCTGTGCAACAGGGACAACCACATGAACCTGCTGTGATCGTCCACAAGGAGGAGGAAGTACTTTCTTCCACTCGGCGTTGCCGGCGAGATCGGTCCGCACAAGTCGCCGTGAACTAGCTCCAGTGGCTCTGAGCCGCGAAACTTCGCTTGCTTCGGGAATGGGACTCGGCGTTGCTTTCCAACAAGACAAGCGTCACAGACCTGCTCGCTGTGATCGATCAGTGGCAGTCCGCGCACCATGCCCTGACGGGCCAACCTTGCAAGCCCATCGAAGTGCTGATGGCCAAAACGGGCGTGCCACCGCCATGCGTCCTCGGCGGCGTGCGCAGCCAAGCACACAGGCCTGACAAGCTGGAGGTGCACAACGTAGAGCCTGTTGTGCGCACGAGGTACTCTGGCGAGGACGCGTTGCTGGTGGTCGCGGACGGTCATGAACCCGTCCTTGACAAGCGTCGGGCAGCCGATCTCGTCCAGTTGGCCGATCGAGACGATGTTCGTCTTCAGTCGAGGGATCCAGTACACCTGCGTCAGGGCCCGGTGATCTTCTCCGCCCACGGCGAACAGGACCGTTCCTCGGCCATGAATTTCCACAAGGGAGCCGTCACCGAACCTCACGGTGCAGGCCACTCCCCTGTCCAGCTCAGCAAATGCAGCCTCGTCACCCGTCATGTGGTTTGACGCACCTGTGTCCAGGTACCAGGCAGGGTCGATGTCGTCAGAGGAGCGACGGAGGACGGTGTGTGCTCGCTCTTCGTTGAGGAAGACGTGCTCGGCTGCGCCTGCGGCAGACAGCGACACCTCCTGGATCATGAACATGGCGGGATCGCCATCGTTCTCATCGGCCGGAGCCTGCACGAGATTGGCCTCCTCCCGCTTCCCCTGGATAGCACGGTCGCGCTGCGCCTTGCGGCATTCGCGAGCCCAGTGGCCGTCGATGCCGCAGTAATTGCACTTCCCGTTGCGGCGCGGTGGCTTTCCGCCGCCGTCGACCTTGCCTCCGCCATCCTTATTCTGAGGACGACCCTGTGGCTTCTTGCCTTTTCCCCCGCCGCCGGACGAGCTGTCCCCGGCGTGACGATTTCCCAGCCGGGCGCGCCATTCCTCCTCCGTCAGGAGCAGGCGCCCACCCGAGTCTTGCTCCGGCGCGCCACAGCCTTCCGACGCCGCCAGGCGCCCGCTCAGCTCATCGATGGAGAGATTCTTCAGATCCAGCAGCGTCTCTATCGAGCACGCCATCTGGGAGTATCTGGATGGCATGAAGCGCAAGATCTTCTGCATGCCATCGAGCTCGGAGGAGGTGTCTCCAAGAGCCTGCAGCTCCGTGACCACACTGGAGACACGGAGGGAGAAGTCCTCGACGTTCTCCCCGGCCTTGAACGCGAGCGCGTCGAAATCCTTCCGCACCTTCTGTCGACGTGCTTCCCGCACGCGATCCACGCCGACGCGGAGCGTCTTGATCGTGTCCCAAGCCACCTTTGCATCGTCCTTGGCAGCCAGGATTTGGACCAGCTCAGGCGGCACTGAGCTCAGGATGGCGCCCAGGGCCTGCCTCTCCTGTCGCTCCGGTGCATCGCCGGGGTCGATGGCCTCCCAGAGTCCCGCGCCCTGCATCTTGACACGCATCAGGATGGCCCACTCCGTGTAGTTCGTCATCCTGAGGATTGGCCACGAGACAGCGCCGCCGCCGGTCTCCCTCACGATGGTCTCCCTCACCACCACTTCACCGCCGCCACCTCTCCGCATCCTGCTCCGTCCGCGGCTCGGTGAGCGCACGCGACGTGACCCGCCGGTGGGCGATTTGGATCCGGCAGCTGCCTCCGGTGGTGGTGTACCAACCATGGCGATTCAGAGGCTCTGGTACCACTTGTTAGCACAGGATCTGAATATACTCACAGGAACACAATGGATGAACTCACAAAGACGAAGACAGGGGATTTTGTGTTGCACTCAGGCTGCAACTTTTCAGTGTTTTTCCTCTCCTATTATTCAGAGTTACAAGCAAAGGGTGAAACCCCACGATCCATAAGTCTCGCGCCATCCCACGAGCGGTATCGTGTGTCCACAGGAATCGATCCTGAATCGTTAGCCGATGACCAGGACAACTACTCAACAGAAAAAACAAACTATCTACTGAAAACTCTGAACTAATCTGCAGCTGTCGACAACAACGTGACGGGCTACAGTGCGCCAAAACAGAGATGAAAACTGAAAACAGAGAAATGCACAAGGATTATTCAACACGCGCCTCTTTGCCGTCTCTCACGGCCATGTTGCATCTCACAACACTGGCATCACGTCTCGCCACATCAGGCAGCAGCGAGCATCTCGCCACCATCGTGCGCCTTGCCGTGAGCTTGCCGGATGAGTCCCTAAACTGAGCTACATGCATAACCAAAGTGAACTACAATGCAGATACAATATATCAAGATTACCGCTAACACGAGCCTCCTTTTCTGAGCAGTTCATCTCGCAGGCATGTCGTATGCTATCACACTTTTTTGCTCATCTATCCCTATAATCGTTAATCTCATAATGGGAGCCTAATGGATGGTAGTTCTTGCATGGGTTGTAGGTAGACCATGGGCTGTAGGTGCACTGACGATGCAAGAGGAGAACGGCGGCCGCTGGACACTCATGGAAAAACAGGGAAGGGCGTGAGGAAGCAGACATGGATGATTGGCTACTTAACACCAGGTTATGTTCTCGTCGTCCACACCATGTGCCACCGGCGGCTTAGACTTGATGACCTCCTTGATCTAATACATAATTAAGATGGCAAGGCTAGTCATCTCTTCGTGTTAGCATCCTCCCTCATCTGCATCTCCTCAATTTTCTCTTGAAAAATTTGAGAGGCAGTCTGCTTCCTGTAGGTGACAATGTTTACATGCATTAAATTTGTGTGCTCTACCAGGAGGACCTGCCGCTATTGATGAGTAATGCTACTCGTAGTAGGAGGGCATTTGGTTTTTGCACCGATTTGGGGACGTAAGAGAACCCCTACATGAGTCCGCCGTGGTTCTTCTTCCTTGGAAATCACGACGCCGTCGGCTGTTGCAGATCGTAGTTCTTCCACTCACCAACCATGGCGGTTGTCCGATCTGATCCCAGACGGCCGTGGATGAAGACGCGTGCCGCCGCATGCCTCGTGCCATTGCCGCTGAGCACCTACCTGCGGACCTGCCGCAATCACTGGCGTACATCCAGCATACACCCTGCCGACGCATCACCACAAATACGGACATTACCTGGCTAGCATCCATAGGTCAATCGCTAACTCCCGACACTATGCATTTGTTAACATACAACTCTGACCTCCTGTCTTCAGTGCTAGCTCTCATGCATCATGGATTAAAGATCTACTATTAGGGCTACAGCCAGCGTGGGAGGACGAGGATGGAGGACAGCGGCAGAGGAAAGGGGTCTATGAGAGATTGGTTTTCTGCCTATACCATATAAGAGTTCGGCAAGGATAAATCTAGGGTGTGTATTTTTTTCAATGTCAAGCTGTGCAGAAGAGTTTGGCAAGGAAAAGACTATTAGGTGGGACAATGGGCATGGACTCCGCGACATACTTCATCCAACGGTTGCACGTAACTCATGGGGAGATCTAATGGACAATTTTGTTTAATTCTCAGAATTAACGGAAGAGCTCATATGGTGCCTTCAAATAATAAATATAAGATATAAGATGGAGATGACCTTGCTCTAGTTCCTTATGTTAAGAATGAAATTGTTGCTATTGCACCCACGCATGATAGTCCTATTATCCTTTTGAATTCTCCCAACTACACTATATTGGAGAAGTTTGCGCTTATTAAGGACTATATTGATGGGTTGCGTTCTACTTGCACATGATGATTTTGATAAATATAATATGCATGTGCTTGCTGCTCCGACTTGCAATTATTATGAGAGAGGAACTATATCTCCGCCTCTCTATATTTCCAATACGATAAAATTCCAACAAATTGTTTATACTATGCATTGGCCTTTACTTCGTGTGCCTCGACTGTTATTTTATGACATGCCGATGCATAGGAAGAGAGTTAGACTTCGTTTGTGCATGATATATGTTACTTTGTGCTCACTGCTAAATCACAAATCATTGTTAATTAAAATTGGCTTTGATATACCTTGGGATCCGGATGGATCCAATACTTGAGCAATATATGCCTAGCTTAATGGCTTTAAAGAAAGCGCTGCCAGGGAGACAACTCGAAAGTTTTAGAGAGTCATTTTTCAGTTGTGTGGTTTTTAAAAGTTTATAAAAAAAATAGAGGGGAACCTAAAACATTCCAAAAAGAAAAGCGAAAGTGAGAAAGACGAGCATTGTTAAAGTGGGAGCTAGCTTTGAACTTTCTTCATGCCCATGGAAACTTTGTGAACCTTGATTACAAAAACTTTTCAACAAAAATAATTATCCCCTTGTACAAATCCTTCGTACTATAAAAATAACGTGCCAAGATTTGCCTTTAGGATGATTAGATTGCTTGTTTGGTTTGTTCAGTGCAAAAACAGAAACTTTGGCTGTAGTGCTTGAATTTTGTTAGTTAATTTTTTGGTCAAAAATTGGCACAAAATAAAAAGTGGGCCAATAAACCAGGACGCAGGCAGGATGATCAGTTTTTGCCTAGGTTACTGTTGATGGCCTTTTTGGTTTGCATATAAGATTTGGTCAAAGTCAAACTTTGTATACTTGACTAGCTTTGTAGGAAAATATATCAACATCCACACTATGAAATCAATAATATTAGATGCATGATGAAATTAATTTTCATAACATATAATTTTAGTATTGGAGATGTTAATATTTTTTTCTCTAAAATTAGTCAAACTTTACAAAGTTCGACTTTGACCCAATCTTATATGCGGACTCAAAAGAAATGTAGGGAGTATTTAAATATGGACGGAGTCACTAGTAGAAAAAGGGCCTATTGTCCCGGTTGGTAAGGGCCTTTTGTCCCGGTTTTTGAACATGGACTAAAGGGTCGTTACTAATGCCCTAACCCTTTAGTCCCGGTTCTTACACGAACCAGGACAGATGGGCCTCCACGTGGCCGCTGCGGCCAGCCCAGGCTGGGGGGCCTTTGGTCCCGGTTGGTGACACCAACCGGGACCAATAGGCATCCACGCGTCAGCATCTGGCTGGAGCTGAGGTTTTGTTTTTTTTAAAGGGGCTGATTTAGGGGTTTTGGGGGTTAATTTAGGTTGTTATTAGGCAGCTATTAGAGAGAAGTGTCCTCTCTTATATCTCCGTGCTTGGTTTACCAACGCTACGTACTGCTATGCCTAAACATGGCTTAGATTGAAGTGAAGGCAACATGTGGTGCATGTCGAAAGTAATACTAATCCTAACTTGATCGGGTTTGGATTGTACTACTTTCGACATGCACCACATGCATGTTGCCTTCACTTCAGTCCAATCCATGTTCATTTCACCCGCTGATATATAATAACTCTTCATGCGCGCATCATGCATCATCATATATAATAACAAGTCCTACTAATCATCATCATACAACTTCTACTCGTTATTAATAACCAGTCATACGATCATCATCCTCATAGTCATCGAACCAACCCTACTTAATTGTTCTTAGCACATGATCATCAGTATTATGTAGGACCGAAATACCCTCTTTAAGGTAAAATAGCATAAAACAATATAGACCCTGACTCTCCATTACGGAGAATGGAGATCATCCTGTCTCCAATTCTTGCGCTTCGCTTCCTTTTGCTTCCAAGAACCTCCTTGCGACTGTCCATACATTTTTTCCATTCTTTGATTTGCATGTCTCCACTTCTTTTAGAAATCCGGTATGGAGAGTTGAGATTCGTAGGATGACCTGGTTGTATGTTCAAAACATCAAGCCTACCATTCTGATACATCAAATGAGGCACATAGTAATAACTTCATAGTTAGCAATGATGTACTAGTTTTAGAAGTATGCAAAAGATGCACGGATGTCGTAATAGTAAGAAATCTTACCAGGGTATCTCCATAGTAGTTACCGTAGTTCAACACGTGCACTAGTGGCACGTATTAACCATAATGTGGAGGAGTTTTACAATAGATATTGTAGTTCTCAAGATCAGTACAAAATCCGACCAAATGAGTTTTCTACTTATAAGTTAACTCAGAGCCATCGGTGTAGTAGGTTCTATCTACCATGTTTCGCACATTGTTTGAACAATCAAACTAAGCTGTCAATGAAAATAAGCTGTCAACTATTTTGAAATGAACAATATAAATTAGCTAATAATGGTAGAATTGGAGGAGTACTACCAAGGACCCAAATGTCCATATTGTCTTGCTCGATGTCAGGATCACCAAGATCCATGGTGACAAGCATACCCTCATCAAAACCATACATCTTGCAAAATGCTTCCCAATTTTTGCAACCAAAATGGGTTACGCTCTCAGAATTATACAGATTTACTTCAAAATCTATATCTTGATGGGTCCTTAGGTGAATTTTCTTTGTTTCCGTACTTTCATGGTCTTCAAAACCCATCCTCTCCAAGACGTAGCGTCTTGCATGGCATGGGATAAGCTAGCCGAATTGTAAAAGATGAAAAGTACACGTTAACATAGTTGAAGTCGTGCTTAATTACGAAAAAATAACACTTGTCGTCGTTCCGTACCGTTTCAACATCGAAGGTCTCCTCCAGCTTAATACTGAAGCGCCGCTCTTCGTCCAGGTGAGGCCTGTCGCACTGACCTCGGTCGTCGTGGCACCAGTCGCACTCCCCCGGGAGACTTTCATCGTCCGAGTACGACATTTCCTATGTTCATAATTCAAATATTAAACGCCTACAATTAAATATATGTACTAAAAAACCTAAGTTAGATCATTATTATTCATCACGGGTTGACTATCGGTTTGTCGAGTCTTTTCTTGAAAACTCTCAGCTCACATGGTGTATACATTCGACCGTTGGTGATGGTCGCTCCTCCATTTGTCCCCGAGTGCATTACACCAAAATGTCTAGCACACGAGAACAAAGGAGAAGCGACCCCCACGACAACAGTCGGGATTCTTCGTCCTCTCATATATATATGGTGGAACTCTCCCTCACTGATTCCTCTCTGACATTTGCGACCGTCGGTGATGGTATGGTAGCTCCTCCTTTCGTTCTCGAGTGCATTACACCAAATTGTCTAGCACACGTAAACGAAGGAGAAGCTACCCCCACGACAACAGTCGGCATTCTTCGTCCTCTCATATATGGTGGAGACTCGACAGACTTACAGTCAACCCGAAATATCGTTTAATTATCTTTCTAAAAGAGGATTTGGCTAGTCTCACCTCGATGTCGGAGGGGGCGGTGACGGGGACGACGGCGGGGATGATGGAGGGGCCGGGGGCTCCTAGATTTCTGCGAAAACAAAAACCCTATAAGCTATCAACTAATCATATGCATACGCCTAGCATAGTGCTCTCCAATTTTAGCATTCAAAGTAGGAGTAGTTTTCCACTTTGAGCATTCAATAAGCAAAATCAAATCACAAAATAAAGTAGTATTCAAATTAGGATGCATTCAATTATAAGCAAAACTACATCATCTCCATGCGTCCGTACATCGTCGAATATTATCACTAATACACCTCGAATACTATCATACATATAGCATCGCTAGTACAACTAGAACAGTAGCGCCCGACGGGTATCGGCGCGCGCGGTGGACACCCAATGGGACGGAACCATCACAGGATCATAGCTCCAGTGAGATCCCTGAAGAACCCGCAAGGGATTGTCGAACATGCCCTCCAACGCAACCATGTAGCGACGGACGTGCTGGTCCTCCTCGTTGACACGGTGACGTACCACCTCCGCGGTGTCCGGAAGCCTCGGCACCGTCACTGGCCCACGCGACCGCCACCAAACAAGGATCGGGTCAACGACGGGCTGGCTCCTCACCAACCTACGCCCACCGGAGGTAGCACCTCCCAAAACCAGCCCGGCAGAGCCCATTCCCGGACATGGCCCCTCTGATCAAGCCGGCCTCCTCCGCCGAGTCGACGACGAGGATGCGGGATAGGCATCGTCGACGTCGATGCGGGATTAATTGCTTGAACTAAAAAAATAAACTAGTTCTATTAATTTTCTTGCTAAAATAAAGTAGTTCAACTACTAAGCACTTACTATAAATAAATAAAATAAAGTAGTTCTTACTAAAAATAAACTACTTCTATATATAGTAAAATAAAGTAGTTTTATTAAATCAACTAGTTCAACTACTAATTAAGCACTTACTATAAATAAAATAAAGTAGTACTTACTAAAATAAACTACTTCTATAGTAAAATAAATTAGTTTTATTAAATCAACTAGTTCAAGTACTAAGCACTTACTAAAAATAAACTTGTTTAACTAGTTCTATTATATTTAACTAGTTCAACACAATTTTTTTTTCTAAATATGCACATATATATACATAAATTGACAAAAAACATCTAATTCAACTAATCTAAAATACATGGAAAAACATCTAATTCAACTAATCTAAATAATTTTATTAAACACTTACTAGTATATATACATGGAAAAAATACATATACAAAAAAATGAAAAAAAGGATTCGGGGCGGCGGCGGCTCACAGCGGGGCCGGCCGGCTAGGGCGACGGCGTCGACGACGGCTACGGTGGGGGCGGCGGACGGCGTCGGCGTGCAGAGGATCCGGGCGGGCGCGCGGAGCAGGGCACGGGCGACGGCCACGGCGTTGGCGGCGGACGGCGACGGCGTGGGCGGCGGACGGCGACGGCTTGGGCTCTGGGGCGGGGGCGATGGCGGGGGCGGCGACGGCGTCGGCGTGGGCTCCGGGGCGGGGGCGACAGCGACGGCGTCCGGCAGCCTGGCGGCCTCCTCTCCGCGCGCGTCGTCGGGGGCGAACTGCAAGATGCAAACCAAAATTTTCACAAGTGTGCCTTATATACATGAAGCTTTAGTCCCGGTTCTTGTCACCGACCGGGACAAATGCCCCTCTTTGGTCCCGGTTGGTACCACCAACCGGGACCAAAGGCCTCTTTTCAGCAGCCCAAAGGGCGGGAAGCAGAGGGCTTTGGTCCCGGTTGGTGGCACCAACCGGGACTAAAGGGTGGGCATTGGTTCCGGTTGGTGCCACCAACCAGGACCAAAGGGGGGCATTGGTCCCGGTTCGTGGCACCAACCTGGACCAATGTCCTGCGCCTCACAAAGCCGCGGTGCGGTGGGATGTTTAGTCCCACCTCGCTAGCCAAGGAGCGGCATGACCTGTTTATAAGCCCTGCCCCGCCATCTCCATTGAACTCCTCTGAACTGCAGGCCTCTGGGCCTAATCTTGCACTGCTATGCCTGTGGGCCTGCTGGGCCTTCTGCGGGCCTGAATCCAGGCCCATGGATGGGTTTCTAGTCGTATTCAGGCCGTGGTGGCCCAGTAGGTGGCATTTTTTTATTTTTTCCGAGTTATTTTGTTTTCTTTTTTGCTTTATTTATTTTATTTTGTTTCTACTTACAACAAAATACTTATTTATTTTATTTTATTTTGTTTCTAATTACTTATTTATTTTACTTTATGATAATTCTTTTTGCTATTAAAGTTTCTATCAAAAAAAGTTCTTTATGAAAATTCTTTTTGCTTTTAACGATTTTGAATAGAAAATACTTCGATAATTTTAGTTGCATCAATTTTATATGATTTTTGTTTCAATAATACTTGAGGTTTCTTATAATGTTTTGAACAGAAAATACTTTGTTAATTTTAGTTTCATAAATTTTATTAAAGTTTATTTTATTTTGTTTCTACTTATATATTTTAATAAAGTTTATATTATTTTGTTTCTAATTACTTATTTATTTTATTTGTTATTTTTCATGCACCATTTTTCATGCATTTACTAATTATTTTGAGCTATAAGACCCTAAAATTGAAAAGCATTTCAAATGAACTCTGAAAAGGTTGAAAGTTGGCATGGTATCATCATTTCATCCACATAGCATGTGCAAGAAAGTTGAGAGGGTCCCGGCAAAAGGTGGATGCACTTCGTGAACAAAATGGACAATCTCTTTCGAAGTATCAGGGTTTCGGACGAAAACTCATCTGTTACAAAGGGATTTCATTTTCTTGAACTTATTTGAACTCCAGACTTTTTGTGAGTTCAAAATGAACCATTCAAAGCAGAGACTGATTTTGAATGGTGCATATTCAACACACAAAAAGTCTGTAAAGATCGCATATAGAGAAAATTCAACCTAAATTCATAATAAATTTCTATGAATTTCAGAGAAACTCACTATGAATTTAGGTAAAATTCCCTGTATAAGGGCATCTATTTTCGTTTTGAGAGGAGCTCAACAAGGCAGAGAGGGACGGGCTTATAAACCGGTGTGAGCGCCCTTCGGTTGGCGAGGTGGGACTAAACTCTGGCTGCAACTAGGACCAACCCTTTAGTCCCGGTTTGTGGCACAAACCGGGACTAATGGTCATGGGCCAGGGGCGAGGCGCATTGGTCCCGGTTCGTGCATTGAACCGGGACCAAAAGGTCCAGACGAACCGGGACCAGTGGCCCACGTGGCCCGGCCGGCCCCCTGGGCTCACGAACCGGGACTAATGCACCCCATGGGTCCCAGTTCGTGCGGAACCGGGACTAATGGGCTGGCCAGGCCCGAACGAAAGCCCTGTTTTCTACTAGTGAGTGGAGTAGTACTATCTTTATCTTAGCCTCGTATGGCTCTCCCAGCGCCTACGCTCGCCTCCCCGCCTCGCCCACCGGATCCCGCCATGGAGGACCCCACCATGGATAATCCCTTAGTTCCGAGGATCCCGCAGGCGGCCCTCTCGTTGCGGCCCGCAGCACTGCCGCCTTTGAGAGAAACCGACATACGTTTCAAAGGGCATCCATTGCTCTGGAATCACAGATCGGTGGTGCCGAATGACATGCTAGGGCTGCGTTTCAAGTGGTGGGCAGCAAGGGCAAATCAGATCGAGGATGCATCACATTGATTGGAGACATGTTCCAAGGAGATGTGCCTGGCCAAGCACAATGCGCATGTGCAAGTTGATCTTAGGCGAGAGATGCTGAGGGATGTCAGCATCTGGCAGCGGCGCGTTGATTTCGAGCTGGGGAAAATGGCAGAAATCATATTCACAGAGTCGACTGCGGAGGAAAGAACGTGCATGCCTGCGGAATGGCATGAGCAGCCGATGCAACTGTTCAAATGGGCGGTCGGAGAAGCCAAATCCCGGGACCAGCTGCGGCGGCGCTGCTGGGCATGCATCGTAGGCGAGGTGAGCTGCCCTCCTTCCCCGCCAGCGATGCAGTGACCTACTCGGTTGATGCTGTAGTGAACTTGCAACGCCATTTCGGTTCGCAACCTTGACAATCACTCCATCTATATGTATTGTATTCCTGTGAAAATACTTGGTCATTTGGAAAAAGATAGTAATTGATTTATCACTAGTTTTTTAATGCTTGGTCGTGACAATCACCCGAAGCCACAACCAGGAGTCTCCATCACGTAATACTTATGGTCGGTCGCACCAACAGAAGTGACACGCATCGGCTTGGTCTGACATGTACGACCAGTTACATCACTGACTTGTGCAACCGCATTTGAGTAGTAGTAATTGAAATTTATGTTCGACTAAACTCATCGGGAGCTGTTTCGGGCCATGAAACAAAAACCATCAATTAATCTTTAGCTTGTTCCGATCACATTCCAAAGTAGTACTACCATGCTATAATTAAGTCCAAACATGTCCACACCTAATTTATGCTAATTTTTTACAAACGATTTAACTGATGAAATGTTAGTGCATGTTAATAAAATTATATCATTGGATTCATATTTGAACATAATTTTTAATGATATAATTTTTTATGACATGCATGAATATGTTTTAATGATATCGGCACAACAAGTAGAAGGAGTTCATCGACGACTTGGTGGAGCTGCTGAAGGAGAGCCTCAACGACATGCCCGCTGATCTCATTGACCAGGGGGGGTTGACCGCTGGCTTGGTGATGCTGTTGAAGAAGATCATTGCCTCGGATAAGAACGCGGCCGGCGAAATCCTGCAACTTCAGGAGGACAATGCGAAGCTCTGCCACGAGCTCGACCTGGTGAAGGAGGAGAACGCCGGATGGAAGAAGCTGCATGAGAAGAGTAGTTCCTCGCTGAAGGTGCTGCACGCCCTCTTCATGGAACATAAGGAGTAGTTGGCGAAGCTGCGCATCGAGCACCCGGCTACTGTCAAGGTACATAATGTGGTCGTGGAAGAGATGATGAAGGCTCACATCGAGAAATCCTGCGTCATGGACAAAAAGAAGAAGATGGTGGAGGAAATGCGCGAGCAGATGGAGGTCGTGGAGGCGATGAAGAAGCAATTATGACTCCGCGGCCAGCAACCCTTCATGTAGTAGAGAGCAGCGCCCTAGACTTTGTGTGTGCGTCAGTCTTCCTTCTTTTTTTGGGGGGGGGGGTAATCTTCCTTGTTCTTTTGCTCCTGTGTTTCTTCTTTAGCTTTAGGTGTTTCGCCGCACGTGTCACGTTTTCTGCGAGGCATGAATAGAACAATGCTAATGATGAGCAGCGTCGTGGGATCGATGACTAGCAAATTAGATAATTTTTTATCGCCATATCGCACTGGGCTGCCGTGTTTCGTGCTTCTCCATCATACTATTACTCCACTGGAAAACTTGAGTATACCGCACTGTTCTTTGCTCCTCCTCAGGTCGTCGGCAACATTTATACGAGCAGTCAAATCACAAGGCCCCGCCTTCCAGCAGTAATGAGCCGTGAAATCACAAAGGCCCTCACCTCTCGTGAAACCGATCAAACGAGACAGTCCCGCCCTCTAGCTTTTTTAATGTATACTTTTGTACACTAGTAGTATCGATGGATTGCGCCATGGAGCAAAACTAACAAGATGAAATTAAAGAAAAAAGGTGGTATATACAGAGAGCGCTCGTCGCCAAATTATGCATATAGTACTATTAAAATAGCTAGTACGTGCTTAGATGGGGTGCTAAATTCCATTAAAAAAATAGTACTGTAGTGAGATAGAGGGAGAGCTGGCATGTTGGTCCATAGGTATGTATCTCATTATAACATGGCAGAATAGATTTGATTCACAATAATGGTGTCCAGCACAACACACCCGTCAAATAAAACTAAGCACCCTGAAATTCTTTGACAACTAAACCGCTGGATATATGATGTTGGCCATATATATTGTACGTATATAATGTGAAGAAACGAGTGGTAGTACTACCAACTACAAGATGAACTATAGGAAATACTAGTATGTACGTACCGAAGAGTTAAAGTAACGAGAAGGAACATAACATAGTTCTGCTGGGGGCTCAGCACAACACACCCCTCAAATAAAACAAAGCACCCTGAAATTAAACTAAGCAACTAATTCGGTAGACACTGCATTACAATCACCATGAGCAATGACACTGCCACCTTACTCGGACTCATCGTCCATGCACTACTAGGGAAAAGCTTATACACAGAATCTTAGCAGTAGCGCTGGGTAAAATGAGGCGCTGCTGCTACTTAGTAGTAGCGCGTGTCAGTAAGATGCGCTACTGCTATCCTTTTAGCAGCAGCGCGTTATAGCGAAACGCGCGACTGCTAAGTCTGACCTGGGGCATAATGGCTAGCCCCACTTAGTAGCAGCGCGTATCCAGATAGCGCGCTACTGATATTCTCCGTAGTAGTAGCGCTTTTCTTTAACACGCGCTACTACTATCCATATCTTATCGTCCCCCGCGCGACGGAGACCCCCTCACTCTCCCTCTCACTCAGTACTCTCACCCCCGCATCCCCGTCATCCGCCGCCGCCGCCATTCCCCGGCGACCGTCGTCGCCCGCAGCCGCCGTTCCTCCTCCACTGAGGTACTCCCTCCTCCCTCCTCCTCCCTCCTTCCCTCCTCCCTCCTTCTCCGTTCGCCCCCTCCCTCCTCCATCGGGCGCCCCTCCTCCCTCCTCCACCGCCCTCCTCCTCCGGCCTCCCCCTTCCCTCCTCCACTGGCCGCCCCCTCCTCCCTCCTCCACCGGCCGCCCCCTCCTCCCTCCTCCTCCGGCCGCCCATTCCTCCCTCCTCCTTCGGCCGCCCACTGTTCTTAGTAGCAATTAGTTTATTTTTATTTATAGTAATTGCTTAGTTGAACTAGTTAAATTAATAGAACTAGTTGAACTAGTTTATTTTTAGTAAGAATTAGTTTATTTTTATTTATAGTAATTGCTTAGTTGAACTAGTTCAATTAATAGAACTAGTATATTTTTAATAAGAACTAATTTATTTTTAGTAAGAACTAGTTTATTTATATTTATAGTAAGTGTTAAGTTGAACTAGTTGAATTAATATAGGTACATGAGATTTGATGATCTAATTAAAATTTTACTATAGAACTACTTTATTTTTCGTAAGAAAATTAATAAAACTACTTCATTTTTTATGTCATTATCACTTTTTCATCAAAGAATGCTATATGAGATTTGATGATCTAATTAAAATTTTACTCGGTGGAATATGCAGGCTTAGTCGTGTCTCCTTGGAGTGATCGTCATCCGAGCTACCTCAACTTCTTCTACACCCGAGTCGGTGAGCTAAAAGTCCACCTCCTCCTTCTCCACCTTCCTCTACATCCGAACTAGGGTATTTAGTTATAAGATATATTGAAATGTTTTTGTCAATATTGAACCATTGAAATACAACGAGCACCAGTTTATGCTCATGTGCGAATTGTTCATTCATTACTGAGTGACCTATGTTTTGCCGGAGTGTTGATTCATTTTCGTTCCGGCAAATTTCAGGCTCTCGATATGTCCTATTTTAGCAAAGGTCATGCCCGGTTTTTCCGTGAATTTAAGCATGACTTGTGCTAGAATATGTAGGAAATATCGATTGCCCCGGATTTGCTAGAAAGAGAATTAAACGACATTTTGAGTTGACATTAAGTCTGTCAGGGCTCCATACATGATTGTCCAAAAATCGGTGAGGGAGAGTCTCCACCATATATTAGAGAAGAATGTTGACTGTTGTCATGGGGGTCGCTTTTCCTTCTTCTCTTTGTGCTAGACCTTTGTTATGCACTAGGGGAAGAAGGATTTGCGACCATCATCGATGGTTGAAAAATCGGTGACGGAGTGTCCACCATATATGAGAGAAGAAGAATGTCGACTGTTGTCATGGGGGTCGCATCTCCTTCTTTTCCTCCTGCTAGATATTTGTAATGCACTAGGGAAAGGAGGAGTAGCGACCATCACCAACGGTCGTAATATCAAAGAGGTAGTGCCCACCATATACGTGAGATGAGGGTTTAGGAAGGAAGACTCCATAGACCTAAAGTCAACCCGTTACATATTGAGTAATAGTGACCTGTGTGTTGAGTTCCCTGGTAGTTGCCTTCGGTCGATTTTTAATTGATGTTTTAACTATGAACATAGGAAATGTCTAACGACGTAAAGGAATCGGTATGTGCGAATACTGCGAAGACGAGCGTGGCATGTGCGACAGGCCTCACCTAGTTGGTGGTAGGCGCTTCAGCATCAAGCTGGATGACACCTTCGAAGTGCATACAGTAAGTCACAAAGACAAGTCTTTTTTCGTAATTAAGCATGACTTCTGCTTCTTTTGCTTCAACTTAAAATTTAATTTTTTTACTATTCTACTAGCATATCCCCTGCCATCCAAGAATATATGTCTTGGATAAGGTTGGTTTCAGTACTATGGAAACTATGGAGGTAAAAAGAGTTAACTTGAGGACCGAGCATGGTTAAAGTTTTCCCGCAAAATTATACAATACAGAACCCTACACCCATTTTTAATGCAAACAATGGAGAGCACTATGCAAGGCTTATGCATTTGAGCCTGATATGCTTATCACCTTTGATATTCGTCCGGAAGATGATATTGAAAATAATATCGACATCTGGGTCTAAGTTTCTCAACCATATTTATGTCTTGGATATTGTTTATTCAAAAATATTTGACAACTAATTTCTATTGACAGCTTATTTCCATTCAAGCAAACATGTCCAGCGCTTGGTAGACAGGACCTACTACTGTCCCGGGGCTGAATTAAACTGCGAGGGGACAAGTCATTATGTTTCATGGCTTGAGGATCTTCATACTGTGAAGACAAATTATTTTCCTGGACTTAGAAATCTTTGTACTCAAAACGTGCGACCAATAGTGTTCGTACTCAACTACGATCACATCTATTTAGGAAAGATGGTAATATTTTTACTATTTGTCCTTAGTGCATCTTTTGCACACATTATTTTTTAAGCTAAACTACATTGCTAAGTATGTTACTACGATGTTCTTCAACAGGGACTCCCCATGATAGTTGTGCCTCAGTGGATCGAAGCTAAAGGTCGCATGTCCATGGTTAGCACATGGCCCAAGACTTCCTACATTGCACATGAGTGCATTCAGGATTTCTAGAAGCGAGCAAGTCTTAATAGTCAAAGACTGGAACAAAATTGTGAATGATCGCAGAGAAGTACTTGGGGGCAGCAATCAGAAGCGCATCCCACAATTAGGAGCGCTCCACATGTTCTATGCTGTTTTACCTGAGAGAGAGCAGTAGGAGTGATTAGCTAGCTAGAATGAGTGTTGGTGGTGATGATGTTAGAAATATGCCCTAGAGGCAATAATAAATTGGTTATTATTATATTTCCTTGTTCATGATAATCGTTTATTATCCATGCTAAAATTGTATTGATAGGAAACTCAGATACATGTGTGGATACACAGACAACACCATGTCCCTAGTAAGCCTCTAGTTGACTAGCTCGTTGCTCAATAGATGGTTACGGTTTCCTGACCATGGACATTGGATGTCGTTGATAACGGGATCACATCATTAGGAGAATGATGTGATGGACAAGACCCAATCCTAAGCCTAGCACAAGATCGTGTAGTTCGTATGCTAAGAGCTTTTCTAATGTCAAGTATCATTTCCTTAGACCATGAGATCGTGCAACTCCCGGATACCGTAGGAATGCTTTGGGTGTACCAAACGTCACAACATAACTGGGTGGCTATAAAGGTGCACTACAGGTATCTCCGAAAGTGTCTGTTGGGTTGGCACGAATCGAGACTGGGATTTGTCACTCCGTGTAAACGGAGAGGTGTCTCTGGGCCCACTCGGTAGGACATCATCATAATGTGCACAATGTGACCAAGGAGTTGATCACAGGATGATGTGTTACGGAACGAGTAAAGAGACTTGCAGGTAACGAGATTAAACAAGGTACCGGGATACCGACGATCGAATCTCGGGCAAGTAGCATACTGATTGACAAAGGGAATTGTATACAGGATTGATTGAATCCCCGACATCGTGGTTCATCCAATGAGATCATCGTGGAACATGTGGGAGCCAACATGGGTATCCAGATCCCGCTGTTGGTTATTGACCGGAGAACGTCTCGGTCATGTCTGCATGGTTCCCGAACCCGTAGGGTCTGCACACTTAAGGTTCGATGACGCTAGGGTTATAGGGAATAGATATACGTGGGTACCGAATGTTGTTCGGAGTCCCGGATGAGATCCCGGACGTCACGAGGAGTTCCTCAATGGTCCGGAGGTAAAGATTTGTATATGGGAAGTCATCATACGGTCACCGGCATAATTCGGGAGTTGCCGGTATTATACCGGGACTACCGAAGGGGTTCCGGGGGTCCACCGGGAGGGTCCACCTGCCCCGGAGGGCCCTATGGGCTGTATGTGGAGTGGGACCAGCCCCTTAGTGGGCTGGGCGCCTTCCCCCCAGGGCCCATGCGCCTAAGGGTTTGGGGGAACCCTAAGGGGAGGCGCCCCCCTTGCCTTGGGGGCCAAGGCAACCCCCCTGGCCGCCGCCCCCTCCTCAGATTGGATCTGAGGGGGCCACCCCCCCTCTCCCTTGCCCCTATATATATGTGGGGGGTGGGAGGGCAGCAGCAACCCAAGTTCTGGCGCAGCCCTCCCCCTCTTCCATGTCCTCCTCCTCTCCCGCGGTGCTTGGCGAAGCCCTGCAAGATTGCCACGCTCCTCCATCACCACCACGCCATCGTGCTGCTGCTGGACGGAGTCTTCCCCAACCTCTCCCTCTCTCCTTGCTGGATCAAGGCGTGGGAGACGTCACCGGGCTGCACGTGTGTTGAACGCGGAGGCGCCGTGGTTCGGCGCTTAGATCGGAATCGACCGCGATCTGAATCGCTACGAGTACGACTCCTTCATCCGCGTTCTTGCAACGCTTCGGCTTAGCAATCTACAATGGTATGTAGATGCACTCCCCTTCCCCTCGTTGCTAGATTACTCCATAGATTGATCTTGTTGATGCGTAGAAAATTTTGAATTTCTGCTACGTTCCCCAACAGTGGCATCATGAGCTAGGTCTATGCGTAGTTTCTATGCACGAGTAGAACACAAAGTAGTTGTGGGCGTCAATTTTGTCAATTTACTTGCCGTTACTAGTCTTATCTTGATTCGGCGGCATCGTGGGATGAAGCGGCCCGGACCGACCTTACACATACACTTACGCGAGACAGGTTCCACCGACTGACATGCACTAGTTGCATAAGGTGGCTAGCGGGTGTCTGTCTCTCCCACTTTAGTCAGATCGGATTCGATGAAAAGAATCCTTATGAAGGGTAAATAGAAATTGGCCTATCACGTTGTGGCTTTTGCGTAGATAAGAAACGTTCTTGCTAGAATCCCATTGCAGCCACGTAAAACATGCAACAACAATTAGAGGACGTCTAACTTCTTTTGCAGGGTATGCTATGTGATGTGATCGCCAAAAGGATGTGATGAATGATATATGTGATGTATGAGATTGATCATGTTCTTGTAATAGGAATCACGACTTGCCTGTCGATGAGTATGACAACCGGCAGGAGCCATAGGAGTTGTCTTAATTTATTGTATGACCTGCGTGTCAATGAAAAACGCCATGTAATTACTTTACTTTATTGCTAACCGTTAGCCATAGTAGTAGAAGTAATAGCTAGCGAGACAACTTCATGAAACACAATGATGGAGATCATGATGATGGAGATCATGGTGTCATGCCGGTGACGAAGGTGATCATGCCGCGCCTCGAAGATGGAGATCAAAAGGCGCAAGATGATATTGGCCATATCATGTCACTTTATGATTTGCATGTGATGTTTGTCATGTTTACATCTTATTTGCTTAGAACGACGGTAGCATAAATAAGATGATTCCTCACTAAAATTTCAAGAGATGTGTCCGCCCTAACTGTGCACCGTTGCGAAGGTTCGTTGTTTCGAAGCACCACGTGATGATCGGGTGTGATAGATTCTAACGTTCGCATACAACGGGTGTTGATGAGCCTAGCATGTACAGACATGGCCTCGGAGCACAAGCAAAACACTTAGGTTGACTTGACGAGCCTAGCATGTACAGACATGGCCTCGGAACACAAGAGACCGAAAGGTCGAACATGAGTCGTATAGTAGATACGATCAAAATGGAGATGTTCACCGATGATGACTAGTCCGTCTCACGTGATGATCGGACACGGCCTAGTTTGACTCGGATCATGTATCACTTAGATGACTAGAGGGATGTGTATCTGAGTGGGAGTTCATTGAATAATCAGATGAACTTAATTATCATGAACATAGTCAAAAGGTCTTTGCAAATTATGTCATAGATTACGCTTTAGTTCTAATGTTTAAGATATGTTCCTAGAGAAAATTTAGTTGAAAGTTGATAGTAGCAATTATGCGGACTGGGTCCGTGAACTGAGGATTGTCCTCATTGCCGCACAGAAGTCTTATGTCCTTAATGCACCGCTCGGTGTGCTGAACCTCAGCGTCGTCTGTAGATGTTGCAAAACATCTGACATACACGTTTTGATGACTACGTGATAGTTCAGTGTGTGATGTTAACGGTTTAAAATTGTGGCGACAAGACGTTTTTGAAAGATCGCAGAACATATGAGATGTTCCAAAGACTGAAATTGGGATTTTAGACTAATGCCCACGTCAAGAGGTATGAGACCTCTGACAAGTTTCTTATGCCTGCAAACTAAGGGAAAAAAGCTCAATCGTTGAGCATGTGCTCAGATTGTCTGAGTACTACAATCACTTGAATCGAGTGGGAGTTAATCTTCCAGATGAGATAGTGATGGTTCTCCATAGTCACTGCCACCAAGCTATTAGAGCTTTGTGATGAACTATAACATATCAGGGATAGACATGATGATCCTTGAGAAACTCGCGATGTTTGACACCGCGAAAGTAGAAATCAAGAAGGAGCATCAATTGTTGATGGTTAGTAAAACCACTAGTTTCTAGAAGGGCAAGGGAAAAAGGGATACTTCATGAAACAGCAAATCATTTGCTGCTCTAGTGAAGAGTCCCAAGGTTGAACCCAAACCCGAGACTAAGTGCTTCTGAAATGAGGGGAACGGTCACTGAAGCAGAACTACCCTAGATACTTGGTAGATGAGTAGGCAGGCAAGGTCGACAGAAGTATATTGGATATACATTATATGAATGTGTACTTTACTTACTCCTAGCAGCACCAGGGTATTAGATACCGGTTCGGTTGCTAAGTGTTAGTAACTCGAAATAAAAGCTGCGGAATAAACTAAGACTAGCTAAAGGTGAGATGACGATATGTATTGGAAGTGTTTCCAAGGTTGATGTGATCAAGCATCGCATGCTCCCTCTACCATCGAGATTGGTGTTAAACCTAAATAATTGTTATTTGGTGTTTGCGTTGAGCATAAACATGATTGGATTATGTTTATCGCAATACGGTTATTCATTTAAGGAGAATAATGGTTACTCTGTTTATTTGAATAATACCTTCAATGGTCTTGCACCTAAAATGAATCTCGATCGCAGTGATACACATGTTCGTGCCAAAAGATATAAAATAGTAATGATAGTACCACATACTTGTGGCACTGCCATTTGAGTCATATTGGTATAGAACGCACGAAGAAGCTCCATGTAGATGGATCTTTGGACTCACTCGTTTTTGAAAAGATTGAGACATGCGAACCATGTCTATTGGTATATATGCATGAAGAAAATCCATGCAGATGGATCGTTTGGACTCATTTGATTTTGAATCACTTGAGACATGCAAATCATACCACATGGGCAAGATGACTGAAAGGCCTCGTTTTCAGTAAGATGGAACAAGAGAGCAACTTGTTGGAAGTAATACGTTTGATGTGTGCAGTCCAATGAGTGCTGAGGCACGCAGTGGATATCGATATGTTCTTACTTCACAGATGATTTGAGTAGATGCTGAGAATATTTACTTGATGAAACACAAGGCTGAATTATTGAAAGGTTCAAGAAATTTCAGAGTGAAGTTGAAGATCGTCGTGACAAGAGGATAAAAATGTCTATGATATGATCATAGAGATATCTGAGTTACGAGTTTGGCACACAATTAAGACATTGTGAAACGTGTTTCACAATTAATTCCGCCTGGAACACCACAGTGTGATGGTGTGTCCGAACATCATAACTGCACCCTATTGGATATGGTGCATACCATGATGTCTCTTATCGAATTACCACTATCGTTTATGGGTTAGGCATTAGAGACAACCACATTCACTTTAGAAGGGACACCACGCAATTCCGTTGAGACGACACCGTTTAGAGAAACCTAAGTTGTCGTTTCTTAAAAGTTTGGGGCTGCGATGCTTATGTGAAAAAGTATCAGGCTGATAAGCTCGAACCCAAAGCAGATAAATGCATCTTCATAGAATACCCAAAACAGTTGGGTATACCTCCTATTTCAGATCTGGAAGCAAAAGTAATTGCTTCTAGAAACGGGTCCTTTCTCGAGGAAAAGTTTCTCTCGAAAGAATTGAGTGGGAGGATGGTAGAGACTTGATGAGGTTATTGAACTGTCACTTCAACTAGTGTGTAGCAGGGCACAGCAAGTTGTTCCTGTGGCACCTACACCAATTGAAGTGGAAGCTTATGATAGTGATCATGAAACTTCGGATCAAGTCACTACCAAACCTCGTAGGTCGATAAGGATGCGTACTACTTTAGAGTGGTACGTAATCCTGTCTTGGAAGTCATGTTGCTAGACAACAATGAACCTACGAGCTATGGAGAGGCGATGGTGGGCCCGGATTCCGACGAATGGCTCGAGGCCATGAAATCCGAGAAAGGATCCATGTATAAAAGCAAAGTATAGACTTTGGAACAAATACTTGATAGTCGTAAGGCTGTTGGGTGCAGATGGATTTTAAAAGGAAGACAGACAATGATGGTAAGTGTCACCATTAAGAAAGCTCGACTTGTCGTTAAGATGTTTTCCGACAAGTTCAGGGAGTTGACTACGATGAGATTTTTCTCACTCGTAGCGATGCTAAGAGTCTGTTGGAATTGTATTAGCAGTTACTGCATTATTTATGAAATCTTGCAGATAGGATGTCAAAACACTGTTTCCTCGACGAGTTTCTAGAGGAAAGGTTGTATGCGATACAACCAGAAGGTTTTGTCAATCCTGAAAGATGCTAACAAGTATGCAATGCTCCAGCAATCCTTCTAAGGACTGGAGTTAGCATCTCGGAGTTGGAATGTACGCTTTGATGAGATGATCAAAGATTTTGGGTTTATACAGAGTTTATGAGAAACTTGTATTTCCAAAGAAGTGAGTGGGAGCACTATAGAATTATTGATGAGTATATGTTGTTGACATATTGTTGATCAGAGATGATGTAGAATTTCTGGAAAGCATACAGGGTTATTTGAAAAGTCTTTTTTAATGGAAAACCTGGATTAACGTACTTGAACATTGAGCATCAAGATCTATAAGGATAGATCAAAAACGCTTAATAGTACTTTCAAATGAATACATACCGTGACAAGTTTTTGAAGGAGTTCAAAATAGATCAGCAAAGAAGGAGTTCTTCGCTGTGTTACAAGGTGTGAGTATTGAGTAGGACTCAAGACCTGACCACAGCAGAAGAGAGAGAAAGGATGAAGGTCGTCCCCTATGCTTTAGACGTCGGCTCTACTATATGCTATGCTGTGTACCGCACATGAAGTGTGCCTTGCCATGAGTTGGTCAAGGGATACAATAGTGATCCGGGAATGGATCACATGACAGCGGTCGAACTTATCCTTAGTATCTAGTGGACTAAGGAATTTTCTCGATTATGGAGGTGGAAAAGGAGTTCGTCGTAAAGGGTTACGTCGATGCAAACTTTGACACTAATCCGGATGACTCTGAGTAGTAAAACGGATTCGTATAGTAGAGCAGTTATTTGGAATAGCTCCAAGTAGCGCGTGGTAGCTACATCTACAAGATGGCATAGTTATTCATAAAGCACACACGGATCTGAAAGGTTCAGACCCGTTGACTAATAACCTCTCTCACAAGCAGAACATGATCAAACCCTAGTAAACTCTTTGGGTGTAGTAACATGGCGATCTGGACTATGAGTGTTAATCACATGGCGATATGAACTAGATTATTGACTCTAGTGCAAGTGGGAGACTGTTAGAAATATGACCTAGAGGCAATAATAAATTGGTTATTATTATATTTCCTTGTTCATGATAATCGTTTATTATCCATGCTAAAATTGTATTGATAGGAAACTCAGATACATGTGTGGATACATAGACAACACCATGTCCCTAGTAAGCCTCTAGTTGACTAGCTCGTTGATCAATAGATGGTTATGGTTTCCTGACCATGGACATTGGATGTCGTTGATAACGGGATCACATCATTAGGAGAATGATGTGATGGACAAGACCCAATCCTAAGCCTAGCACAAGATCGTGTAGTTCGTATGCTAAGAGCTTTTCTAATGTCAAGTATCATTTCCTTAGACCATGAGATTGTGCAACTCCCGGATACCGTAGGAATGCTTTGGGTGTACCAAACGTCACAACGTAACTGGGTGGCTATAAAGGTGCACTACAGGTATCTCCGAAAGTGTCTGTTGGGTTGGCATGAATCGAGACTGGGATTTGTCACTCCGTGTAAACGGAGAGGTGTCTCTGGGCCCACTCGGTAGGACATCATCATAATGTGCACAATGTGACCAAGGAGTTGATCGCGGGATGATGTGTTACGGAACGAGTAAAGAGACTTGCAGGTAACGAGATTGAACAAGGTATCGGGATACCGACGATCGAATCTCGGGCAAGTAGCATACGGATTGACAAAGGGAATTCTATACGGGATTTATTGAATCCCCGACATCGAGGTTCATCCGATGAGATCATCGTGGAACATGTGGGAGCCAACATGGGTATCCAGATCCCGCTGTTGGTTATTGACCGGAGAACGTCTCGGTCATGTCTGCATGGTTCCCGAACCCGTAGGGTCTACACACTTAAGGTTCGATGACGCTAGGGTTATAGGGAATAGGTATACGTGGTTACCGAATGTTGTTCGGAGTCCCGGATGAGATCCCGGACGTCATGAGGAGTTCCGGAATGGTCCGGAAGTAAAGATTTGTATATGGGAAGTCATCATACGGTCACCGGAATAATTCGGGAGTTGCCGGTATTGTACGGGGACCACCGAAGGGGTTCCGGGGGTCCACCGGGAGGGTCCACCTGCCCCGGAGGGCCCTATGGGCTGTATGTGGAGAGGGACCAGCCCCTTAGTGGGCTGGGCGCCTTTCCTCCCAGGGCCCATGCGCCTAACGGTTTGGGGGAATCCTAAGGGGAGGCTCCCCCCTTGCCTTGGTGGGCAAGGCAACCCCCCTGGCTGCCGCCCCCTCCTCAGATTGGATCTGAGGGGGCCGCCCCCCTCTCCCTTGCCCCTATATATATGTGGGGGGTGGGAGGGCAGCAGCAACCCAAGTTCTGGCGCAGCCCTCCCCCTCTTCCATGTCCTCCTCCTCTCCCGCGGTGCTTGGCGAAGCCCTGCAAGATTGCCACGCTCCTCCATCACCACCACGCCGTCGTGCTGCTGCTGGACGGAGTCTTCCACAACCTCTCCCTCTCTCCTTGCTGGACCAAGGCGTGGGAGACGTCACCGGGCTGCACGTGTGTTGAACGCGGAGGCGCCGTGGTTCGGCGCTTAGATCAGAATCGACCGCGATCTGAATCGCTACGAGTACGACTCCTTCATCCGCGTTCCTGCAACGCTTCCGCTTAGCGATCTACAATGGTATGTAGATGCACTCCCCTTCCCCTCGTTGCTAGATTACTCCATAGATTGATCTTGGTGATGCGTAGAAAATTTTGAATTTCTGCTACGTTCCCCAGATGACTATGACGATTAATATTAGCTTGTGTTTGTGGTGATTAGCTATGACTATGATGATTAAATAGTGTTGGTGGTAATAACTATGATGATTATTAGCTATTGTTGTTCGTGATGATATGATGCAACAGTTTTTATATTAATATGATGATGATGAGTACGTTATTATATCATTGGGTGAAAGAACCGTGGATTAGTTTTAAGTGGATGGATCCTAAGTGATCAAATCATGGATTATTGTGATAATCCATGACTTGATCACTTAGGATGCATCCATCTGAAACTAATCCACTGTTCTTTCACCTAGTGATTTAATAACTCATTATAATGTAAAAACAATCTCTAAATTGCTACTGTATAAAAAATTGTGTAAAGGTGTATGAATACGACATAAAATTTAAAAGAAATAGAATACAGAAAAATAGTAGTAGTGCGTGCGAAGAGTAGCGCTACTAGTAATTACCAGTAGCGGTTGTCTGGGAAAGCGCTACTACTAAGTAGATATAGCAGTACCGTGTGCCAGCAGGCGCTACTGCCAACACTAGTAGAAAAAAGGGTCTAATGTGAAACTCATTAGTCCTGGTTTGTAATTGAACCGGCACTAATGTGACCATTAGTGCCGGGTCCACCGGCCAGGCGGGCGGCGCTCATTAGTACCGGTTCGTGGCGAACCTTTAGTACCGGTTCATGCCACGAACCGGTACTAAAGAGGTGGTGGCCTTTAGTACGGGTTGGTGGCTCCAACCGGTACTAAAGAGGGGGTCTTTAGTACCGGTTGGAGCCACCAACCGGTACTAAAGGTGGGGTCCTTTAGTACGGGTTGGTGGCTCCAACCGGTACTAAAGACCCCCCGTTTATACCGGTTGGAGCCACCAACTGGTACTAAAGGTGGTGCGCTGCCACCCGTAGTGCACAATGTTTAGTCCCACCTCGCAAGTTGAGAGGAGCTCGCACCGGTTTATAAGCCCCGCCGCGGCTACCGTGTCAAGCTCCTCTCTAAGCAGGCCTTTGTGGGCCTATTGCAAGTCTTCTACCCTGTGGGGCCTACTGGGCCGTACGGGCCTGCATCCTGGCCCAACCAGAGATTGGGTTTCTAGTCGTATGCAGGCCGTGCCGGCCCAGTAGGCGGGCTATTTTTACTTTATTTCAAAAATAAAAATAAAAAATATCCTTACCAACCGGGACTAAAGGTCCCCCAGACCACGGCGCGCCTCGTGCCACGTGGTGGGCCTTTGGTCCCGGTTCGTGTTGAACCGGGACTAAAGGGGGGGTACCTTTAGTCCCCACTCTTTAGTGCCGGTTCCAGAACCGGTACTAAAGGTCCTTACGAACCGTTACTACAAGTCATCTTTCTACTAGTGTAAGCTTTAGCTGTAGCGCCGTATCAGTAGCGCGGCTACCCGCGCTACTGATAGGCCAAAAACCAGCGCTACTACTAGGCTTTTCCCAAGTAGTGATGTGCTCGACTTCGTCCTTGTCCCGCTTCCTCTTGGCCGATACTTCTTTGCTTGAACCGCACACTTGGCTCTCGCTCTTCATCCAACCCATGTAGATATTGAAACAAAGGTAGGCATCCATTGCAGCGTAGTTGATGTGCTCTCTATCTAGTACATTCCACTGCCATGCAAGATGAAACTTGTGCGGAGGTTTCGTCAGTTTACCGTCTGAAGGATCAACCATGGTTGCTGCCAGGGTCAGCATTGAAGGCTGATGGGAGGACACCAGAACATTCCTATGGAGGTCAGGGCTGGCCTGCAACGAGGCCTATCCGACCCAGGACTTCTTTTTCGTTCGTAAAGTCTACATAAACGAATTTGACTTGGCCGCCCCCGATGAAGTTCTTAACTTCCTCGCACTCAACGTCGGCATGGCATATGTGGTAGACCAAGCACAAGTTATGCACGCAAACCTAGATCATGGCGGGCTTCTTCTTCTCTTCCTCCTTTAGATTCTTCTCTTTTCCCAGGAATGTGGTGTACTCGGCATCTAGCCAAGCGACCCACTCTGCCTTTGAGTTTTTGAACATGTGTCTTAAGCGAGCAAGGCATCCTTTCACCGTCACGGAAGAACGGGTGTAGATGATGTCGAACTCATCGCCGGTGATGGTTCTAACCTTCTACTCACCGCCGATCATGGAGATTTGTGATGCCATGGATTTGGGAGGAGTGTTAGGATTAGTGGAACTGCTGTAATGCGAAAGCACGGGATGACTAGTAGCGAACTGCCGTAATGTTAAAGGACGGCCGGGGACGAGTAGGAGCGAACTGCTAGCGGTTTTCCAATTGTAAAAATGGTGAGTGGGGCGTGCGAACGACAGGGCTTTCCATGCTCCCTTGATACGGGCTTTCGAGTTCTAGACCTATGTGTGAATATCCTATCCTGGAGGGTTGTTCTGCAAATTTTTAGCAACTTAGCATGCAACCGTTCGATCTATGATCCAAGGGCTGTCAGCAGCCCGTATCATGGTCGCGCCTACCACGAACGTCGCCTTGCTCGCGCGGTCGCGCCCTTGGGTTTTTGACACGGCTAAAATGAGCATTTTTTTCCTACTTCGCATGCATGAAACTACTTCCTCCGTCTAGGTGCGTTAGGGTATCTGATGTTGGCATGTCATACATAGTCATCACTTAGTCACTCATACAACAAGGTTAGATGTAAGGTTGGCTATAAGAGTAATTTTTTTTCTTCTCTCTATCTCTTTCTTTGTAGTATTATTTATTGCATTTGCCAAAAGAAGTAAGGAGTACAGTACTTGGCACCTGTATACCATGGAGGTGGCCAGGAAATGGGAAACTAATGCCGGTCATAGCGTCACAGTTAAAATCATAATGACAAGTCAAATTACAGGGCTCCACCTGTCCAGTAGTAACTCGCCGTCAAATCACACATCCCTACATTTGCAGCAGCCTACTCCCTCATCTTCTTGTCTCTCTGTCAAACCGACTAGGCGGAACTGCCCCACCTACCGCGCGGGAAAAGCCTTGCCCTCGACTTTTAAATATAAGTATGTATCCATGGATTGCACCATGGAGGAAAGCCTCAAGAAAACGGCGGTACACACGTATACAACACGCCCGTTGCTTTCGCATTGCACCCCAGACGGTCGGTCGGTCTAGCATGCCGCTCTCCGATAATATAATTTTGTATCCATGTTATACATTGCAAACATATTATAATTTGACAGTACACTCAGATACGAACCAAACGATACAATTTTTGGTGACATGCATTCACATTTTGCTTCAAATACAGTATGTGGTCAAATTTTGACCCAAATTATGCAAAAGAAAAAATACTTCCCAGACCAGTGCCGCTCCTCTCCTCTTAAACCAGTGCCGCTCCTCTCCTATTCCAATCTAAATCCAGCGCCGCTCCTCTCCTCTTCCATTTCAAAACCACCGCCCCTCCTCTCCTGTTCCAATCCAAAACCAGCGCCGCTCATCTCCCGTTCTAATCCAGAACCAGCACGGCTCCTCTCCTCTTCCATTCAAAAACCACCGCCGGCGAGTGAAGGTGTTGTGGAGAGGTATATCGATGGAAGAGTAGAACCGATACGTGAGGATCGCAGACGGCGACCCTATGAAGCTAGCTAGGATGTTGGAGATACAGTCTTGGTTTGACAACAAGGACCAACTGGCGGCGACAGGAACATCCATGTCCAAATATCTGCAACAGAGCGAAAAGGCGATGATACTCCCGAAGGGAGTCACACGGGAGTACATTGAGCTGCTCCTCTGAGCCATGGGCAAAAAGATTCACCGAATCCGATCGTGAGGCAGCGGTGGTGGGAGTATCTATCCAAGATGGAGCATCCACCAGGTATTGATGGATCGAGCATCTAGAGGGTGTCGTTTGTGAGGGTGCCGTGCCAGCGCGAGCTGGGGGAGCCTTTTTCGACCAAACCCAACTACAAGAGGAGAAAATAAGTTTGCCCGACGATGCTTCCCCGCCATCCTCTCCCTCGCCGTTCACATCGTCTCATGGGGAAACTATCTGCGGCCAAGGAATAGGAGGGGACTGCCCCCCCCCCAACCCAATAGTCGGGCAGGTTGTGAATTGAGTATTTGCAGGTTGTCAATTGTGTTTTCTCTTGTGTATTTTGAGAGTACTTTCAGATATGAATGTCTTTTGAATTTCAGGTTTGCAGTATTGAGCTAATGAAGTATTTTTTGAATTCTAGAGATCTATTTTTAGCACTTAAAAATGTAGTTTTATATAAAAATGCAGACAATGTGATTCTCAGAGAAGAAACTACAAGTTTCATTTTCAAATAAGAAACTGCAAGTTTCAGAGACAGCGCATTTATATTAACACGCCCTTTTCAAACTGGGACAACATCATGTTGGATGTTTTATTCATGGTCAAAAATGGAACTACCAACCAGTTAACATCATGCTGATCAGCATTCACGCATAGCACATCTTCATATGATGCACAGCCAAAAAGATAGGCTCTTTTCAAAATGCCCACACAATGTCGAGTGCGTGAAAAATTGAGAAAACAAGGGACAAATTTTCGCAAGTGTTGGACGTGGTGTGCGTAGATGACAATGGGGACCCACATGTCAAGAATGGCAGAGGCAAAAAAAATTGGAGATATTTTCACTGCATCAGGTGGAATCGAACCCGGGCGGAATAGCGGTCGGGTATTGTCACTTGGCCACTAGGCTAGTTCAGTTGTCTCGGTAGCTATAGGGCACATCATCTACCATTACTGTAGGATGCCTTCCTAGGCTCCGGTGGTTCGTTCTCGTCCTCCGCCTTTGTGCGCTCGCCGCGGTGGCGCTGTCTGCCGTTGTGAACATGCGGAAAAAATGAGAGGAATTTCGAGAGGACTGTACGTGGAGAGGCGGACAATCGGGACCCACCGGGTCTATAGCCGTACGCAAGCAAGTGCCTCACTGAAAAAATAGTTCCTCCTAATACTATACTGACATTGTGGCCCACGGGTTTGTCAACATAGTTATTTTTTTAGGTGCTTCAACGTAGTTACTATAGGAGATAAATTTACAACGAAGCCGGGGAGCTGGCAGGTATCATTTATTATCAGTAGGCGAGCAAGTATCAGCTGGGTTGTGGGCTGCCTCTTATAGGCTTTCTTTTTCCAGATGCGCAGCCCACGACATGTCGGTTTGTATTTTCTTGAGGGCCATCATGTATCGTCTGTCTTATGGACCTGCCATCCTAGGTTTTATTTTTCCTGAAACATCCGCAACCCAACTTATGTATTTTTTTGAAGATAACGCAGAGGTATGTTCTACTTTTCTATATAAGGGGTTATATGCAAGAATGTGACATGCTAATCATGGTGAGTACTTTGAATGTACACGCAACCTCACAACAAGCAAAACAACAATGACAAACAATAACATGATATTTATGCAGGTTATATGCAAGAACGTGACACGCTACTCATGAAGTGGAGGTGGTAGAAACACACGGTCCATTGGACCAGCTTACGATCCTGGTTACCTTGTAACCATATCCATCATCTTACCATGGTGATCACCTCTAGATCACAAAGGATACCCACCTGATGATCACAAAAGATCACCAACCATAACCTATGCCATCATTATATCATTAGTGTGCAAGTTAATTATTTTTGATGACTCACGGTGTGACCTACTACAAACTGTGTCCCTAACCGAGGACACGACTATCGATATATTATACACACTCTGCAAAGGTTAGTACATTGTACCTACACCACGGCCTCGTGCTCCCATTCGGGTGGACCAATGGCATTCCGACAAAGCCATTCCATTGCCTAACAATCTCCCGGCCACTCCGCCCAACTCCACTTTGGGCTAAGTCATGGGTGGCCCCGGATGCCACTCCGTACTTCATATGGCCACTGTCGTGGCAAAACAAAAATGGTCCCAAACGGGGACAATGGTAGCAAACAACTATGCACGCACAAAGCTATGTCTGCCTACCTAGCCAGGGTAGTGCAAGTGCATAATCATCCCTCGTTGGAGGCACCGGCGAGAGGCATGACAATAGATCGAATAAGGGCCTTCCCATAAAGGCAAATGTGATTGCACTTGGAAGCTCGATTCGGTGGTACCACGACTTGATCAATAGCATGTTCAAGTTGGAATATTATCATGTTGAACTTGAAGCAAAAATTATTCGAGTCATAGTACGCCATTAAATGCACATGCACGGAATCAGCATAAGGATGATACTATCATAAGTCAGAAATATCCATTTTCAGGAGGAAAATGAATATTATGCCATTGGATAAAAACTTTCCATGGCATTATTTTGGAAGGGATGAAGTCAAGAGATGTTTTGAGAGTGCTAGGACTCATTTGGGGGAAAACCAAAAATAATTCCCCAAGTGTTAAGTACAAATGAGTTGAGATGAAAATTCAAATTTAAACCAAATATTCAATAAACTCCAGAAAAAGGATAATGGACAAAACCAGGGTGTCACGTCATTATGATGCCAGTGCTCATCCAAGGCCATAAACAACCTGGCAACGAGATTGATGTCTACCTAAGGCCATTAGTTGAAGATCTTTTACAGTTGTGGGATAAAAAAGGTGTGCTTGTGTGGGATGATCACAAACAGGAGGAATTTAACCTATAAGCATTGTTGTTTGTAAGCATCAATGATTGACCTGCTCTTACTAACCTTTTAGGACAGGCAAACAAGGGATACAATGCATGCACGCACTGGTTAGATGTGACTGAAAGAATATATTTGGATAGATGTAAGAAGAATGTGTACCCGGGACATCGTCGATTTCTTCCGATTAGGAATCTCTTCTGAAAGAAAGGCAAGCATTTCAAAGGTGAGGCAGATCACAGGAAGAATCCTGGCACCATACTGGTGATGATATATATTATATGGTCAAGGATTTAAATGTAATCTTTGGCAAGGGTCCTGGCGAACAATCTTTTGCGAATGACGCGAACGGACACGCACCCATGTGGAAGATGAAATCTATATTTTGGGAGCTACCCTACTGGAAATTCCTAGAGTTTCACTCTACAATCGACATCATGCACGTGACAAAGTCATTGTGTAAACCTTCTAGGCTTCTTGGGCATGAATGGGAAGACAAAAGATACACTGGAGGCATGGGAGGACTAGCAACGTATGGATGAAAAATACGGCACACATCCAAATAAATACCAAGGTCCTGCCAGCTACGCTCTGTGACAGCCTGATTTTTGGCCGTTTTTTCTTTTGATTTTATGAGGTTTTTGCCTGAGTTTTCTATTTTTTACATGGCTATGTGGTCTGGAAACTGAAGAAGATGACCTCTTCTTTCTTTCCAGAGTGGCTTGTCATTCCCAAATCGATCCCTAGACCCTGTCATTTTCATCCTAGCCCAAATCCCAGTATCCTTTTTATCGGGAATATTCCTTTTCTATTAAAGGAATTATCCTTTTTGCCATAGGTTGTGAAGCAACCTATATTTCCATCACTCCTGAAATTCCCAAATAATTATCATAAATTGTTTGGGTCATATATTCCTCAAATATGTCAAAATATTGCATTTGCCATGTTTATCATCATCCTCAAATAATTCATTTCCTATTCTGCCCTAAATGGCACATTGTGAAGCAAGTGCTATTTTCCTTTGTCCAATTGACCTAAAACTCCTTGGACATCTTTTCATGCCCATATCATTGCCACATGCCAAAATGCAACCTCATTTGCCTAGTAACTATTTATTTATGATATTCCAAAGTTTCTGTCTAGAAAGAAACTTTGTTAAGGAGGTACAAGCTAGGCATATCCAAATGGGTTGTAATTTATGCATGACCTCAATATGATCATATAATAGCCCTCCACAAAAGTTGAGCTCATGTCATGGCTCCATGTGAGCTCATATTCAATTATTTGAGTCTGTCCAAATTTTTAGTTTGTGAAGCAAGTATATTTTATCTTGCACCATTATGTCTGCACATATTTGTAGGTCTTCTCTTGTCCATATAACCTCCCAACACAAAATTGTGGCTCAATTCATCTAGCCATTTTCCCTCTAGAATTTTTGCAAGTTTCTGGTCAGCGGTGATGCTTGTGAAGCAAGTACCATTTTGGATTGTCCATTTGGTATGAAACGTTTTGCAGCGTCTTCCTATGTCCAAATAACTCTGCCTTGCCCAAGTTGAGCTCAATTTGACACTCCTATTGAGTACATCTTCCTCATTTCCAAATCTAGCAAGTAGGGCAATCTCTACAGAAAGTGCTATCTAACCTCCTCTTCTTGAGCATAAACCTTGCCATCCTAATCACCTTAGTGAGTGATCAACCCCAGTTAAATATCAGGCGTGATGGACAAGCATGTGAGTCACAGCAGGATACAAACACCTTGCTGTTCGACTGAAACACTGGAAGCCCTAGTCACCAATAAAGTCCTTACGCTCGTTTGCTTGCACTTTGGCACTCTCCGTTGGATGTCCTATCTACTAGACATGGACGGCAACCGCATGCCAGGGCGCAACCGCATGCGCCAGCTTAGGCGGTGACCACGGGTCATGCCAGCCAAACCCGCGCTCTGGCGCCTCTGTCTCCTCCTCCCCGTCTGTGCAATCGTCCCCTCATCGCCTGACCATGTCTATCGTGTACCCCACGCCGTTGCCATCCTCTTGGAGCCATCTCCCCCTCCGGAAGCCTCCTCGCTGGTGCTTGTCGTCGTGCGCCCACGGATGGTCGTCTTCTTCCTCCTCTGTGTGCTTCTCCCCCATGCCTCTCGGCCTCTTGTACCCCGTGACCTGCCCCTTTGCTCCCCGCGTCGCCTTCCGTCGACCTCGCTCGCCCGCACACGCGTACGCGGCCATGGCCGAGCTACGGTCACGCGTCCGCGGTCGGACACCTCAGCCACGGCTATTTATAGACCTCCCCCGAGCCCCCCGAGCTCACCCATGGCCTCCTCTCCTTCCCAGAACCACGGCCTGCCTCTCGAATCACCTCTAGAGCCCCTCTCTGCCCTCCATGGCTGACGTTCCCGCCGTCGTCCTCCGCCTAAATTGGCGTGGTGCCGACCCCTCCCTCCTCTCCACCACTTCCAGTAGACCTGCAGGAGCTCGGCGAACGTCCCCCTCCTCTTCGTTTCTCGCTGGAGCTAGCATGGTCGCCGCCCCAAAGATTAACCGCCGCCGCCAAGCTCTCAGCTTCCCTGGCTATGGCGGTTTGAGACGTCCGCGGTGTCTGTTCTTCCTCTGAATGGGTGCGGCTCCTCACCCCGAGGCCGCCGTTGCCCTCTCCTCGTCTGGAGCGGGCCGGAGTTGGCTGGGCCGGCGCCAGCCTCGCAGCTGCCTCGGCCCCTCCTCTGTTCCTCACAAGGAAGAAGATAGGGAGCGGGAGGAGGGAGTCAACGCTAGCGGGTCCCGCCTGTAAGTGGCTCAAGGTCTGGGCCCGCGCACAGTAAGTGGAAACGTATTCGCGAAGAAACGTGTTTTCATCAACCGAAAGCGTACTTTAGTTCTTGCACGCCTGAGAATACGTTTTCTTTTGCGGAAGGCTTAATTTCCGAGAAGGCGCTTTCTCTTTCTAGCCAGTCGGCCGAAACCTCTAAGGGCCTTTTTGATTCGAAGGATTTGCGTAGGATTTTTAAAGGATTAGAATCCTTAGGAATTTTTCCTGCGTTGATCGTTTGATTCGCAGGATTGAATCTCATAGGATTTTTTCCTATGGATTCAATTGTACTACATTTCATAGGAATTCTAGCATCCACTCCAACCTCTTGGAAGAAATCCTTTGTTTTTCCTGTGATACAATCAAACAAACTAAAATCCTATAGGAACCCAATGGACATGTCATTTCAATCCTACGTTTTTCCTATTCCTGAGTTTTTGCAATCCTGTGAATCAAAGAGGCCCTAAATTATGAACGTTCACCCGTTAGCGCAGAAAAAGAATACTTTTTATTTATTTTTCTACCTAACGAACAAACAGCCGTAACTTTTTGCTCGAGACTCCAAATGAGGTGAATCCAACGCCCATGTCTTCGTCTCGTCGAGCCCGTTCCATTCCCACCATTTTCACTATGGTTTGACATAATGCAAATGACCATTTTTAACTTGCCCCTAATCAGCCCCCTCCGAGAGAGAACCCTTTTCAGCGATTCACCTCACATCTACCCGGAGCCTTCTTCATCCCCAAGAAAGCCACAACACCCACTTGCATGATGGCCATGCAGTAGCCATGGTTTTCAACTTGAACATTTAATAACTGTCTATTTATTTAACTGCAACTATTATCGTTGTTTCGGTACTACTTATAGTGTCATGGTCACCTTCATGCTATGTTTCGATGCATCTGGTTAACTTGTGTTCTTGCTAGTATTATTTTCGTCTGTCATGCTTAGTAGTAGTACATGTGGATGTTGGTGATGGTCTTGAGTGCATGACTGTCTTCTGCTCCGAGTACCGTTGCTATGCAGGTTCTTTGCATCCAGTTGGTTAAATGCCTGCATGGTAGTGTTATCGTTATATTCTTGCATGGTATTTACTTCTGCTGCTAGTGGTTATGCTATGCTTACGGGTAGTGTCATGCATGTGATATTCATGCTCGTCGTTATGCCATGCTCAGCTGGATATGATCCATGGTTGTTGATCTGGTTAATAGTTATGTTGCACCCCATGCTTATGTTGATATCATGCTCATGCATTGTAGTTGCATCTTGTTATTTAGTATGACTCAGCTTATTGCATTCAAGTTTAACCGGACTTAATTGAACTTGAACAATTGTTGGCTGAGTCATGGTTCCAACATATCGAGCTGACCAGTGCAACCACATTTGCCTTTATGGGGAGGTCCTAACTGGGTTTATTGTCATGCCTCTCATCGGTGCCTCCAACGAGGGAAGGTTATCCGCATGCGCTACCTTGGACGGGTAGGACGGCATAAGCCTTGTGTGCCCGTTGTTGTTGTATGGATCCATGTCCCCGTTTGGGACCGTTTATTTTGCCACGACGGTGGTCGTTGATGCCTTTGGTAGGCACGAGGCCACCCATGACTTAGCCCAAAGGGGAGTTGGTCGGAGTGGTCGGGAGAGTGTCATGGCAGTAGATCAGTTTTGTCGGAATGTCGATTGTCCACCCCAATGGGAGCGAGAGGCCATGGGTTCCGTGGTGTGGGTACAATGTGCTAACCTATGCAGAGTGTGTGTTAAATCTATCGATACCCGCGCCCGCGGATAAGGGCCCAGTTCGTAGTTGGTCACACTGTGGGTCAACAGTAATGATAATAATAATGTGCTTAATAACAACCCCGGTTCGATGATGAGAAAGATGTTGGATGTGATTGTGAGAGGATCACCGTGGTATCGAGGATACCGGGTTGTTGGATACTTGTGATGTTGTGCGAGAATCATGGGTAAAGATCAAGCTCCTTGTGGTCATGACTGATTATTATGGTATTGTTTATACCAAGCTTGATTGGATCCTAAGATGATCGTGCGATGTCCGACCTTGGTAAGTGATGCATGTGATGGTTACGAGGTAACCCCGAGCAGAGTAAGTTGGTGCATGATAGTGTCATCATGTTGCATGTTTGTATCATCATGTTTATATGTTCATGCCAATTGTGTTAGCGGTATCATGTTGTTCATGCCATGTTGTTCTGATGACATCATGTTAATTTCTGCTTAACCTGTAATTGCCATGCTGTTGTTTGTCTTGATTGCTCTTGGTTGCTGTGTGCTTGCAAGTACATTCAATGTACTGACCTGGCGTGTCATGCCAGTTTGCAGGTCATGCCGGATTTGATTGCTTGTTTTCCATGGATTCCTTGTTTGCGAGCTCGGATAAGCATTCCAGCCAGAGTCCCTGCAGAGTGGAGTTCATCATCGTCGTTGTTGTTCCGCTGCCAGTAGTCCTTCCGCTGCTTCGTGTTGTTATGCTGCTCCTGCTTTCATAGAGCAACCGTGGCAGGCGTAGTGCCGCCTTGCCGATGTAATCCCCTGTTATATCGGAACCCCCTTGTACCCAATATAGATTGCAACAAAGAGCTGATTTGTTCTATGCCAAGCAGTGTCGTATTCGAGAAGACGTCTCCTCGATCTTTGGGCTGGAATACGGGGCGTTCTGGTTTCTCTGAGCCGGAGTGCCACACGCTCTTATCAAAATGAGAAGGAAATCTTGTTTTAATGCCTGAGTAGTATGAAGGTCCCGTCTGGCTTCTCGTTGAATATAATGGGAATAATAAATATGGCAGAGAAAAAAAAATCCAAAACCTAAAGTCTCATGACTGCCACGTGATTATGACGCAATTACTTCCGGTTGCATTGAGGAGGCTTCTACCGAAAATGTTTGATTAGCCATTGTGAAGCTATGTGCATTCCTCAATGCAATTTCTCAGAAGGTAATCGATCAGGAAATCCTCCCAGGGTTACAGAATGATTTGCTCCAATGTCTTGTCAGTTTCGAGTTGTTGTTCCCACCATCCTTCTTTAGTATTATGACACACGTTCTAGTTCACCATGTCGAAGAAATTACCATTCTGGGGCCTGTATTTCTAGACAATATGTTCCCCTTTGAGTGGTTCATGGGAGTCTTAAAGAAATATGTTCATAACCGTGCTAGGTCGGAAGGAAGCATCTCCAAGGGCTATGTAAGGGAGGAGGATATTGAGTCATGAGGGGAGGCTGAGTGGAAAAGGCACGCTAGGAAAGAAAGCAGTAATAAGTATGGACGGGCATTCTTTCACAAAAGCACACTACACAGTTCTACAAAATTTAACCCTGGTGGCTCCGTATATCGAGGAACACATGGATATTGTATGCTCCTAGAATCCACAGCAGTCCGACTCCTTGATCAAACGTACACACATTGCCACTTTAGGCGATTGGTTGCAAACACATCTCATGAATAACATGACTATTGGAGATGAGATGAACTTGTTGGCCAGTTCACCATCTTCGACTATATTGACTTTAAAAGGGTATGAGATCAATGGGAATACATTTTACATGATTTCCCAATATAAAAAGAGCAGCAACCAAAATAGTGGTGTCCGCTTTGATGCAACAAACAACAATAGGAAAAAGGACACATATTATGGTTACATAGAGGAGGTATGGAACTTGAGTGTGGGTCTTCTTTTAAGGTCCCTTTGTTTCGCTGCGAATGGGTCAATCTGATAGGAGGAGGGGTAAAGGTAGACCCCCCGTATGGAATAACAATAGTGGATCTCAACATTGTTGGGTACACAGACAAACCATTTGTCCCAACCAATGATGTGGCTCAGGTTTTAAGGACATGTCTACCAAACCGTGAAAAAAGGATAAGGAAGCGAACACATCATACAATGAGCCAAAGCGCCACATAGTTCTTTCGGGGAAAAAAACATCTTGGGAGTGGAGAAAAGGACTGACATGTCAGAAGATTATAATTTTTTTTGATGAAATTCCTCCCTTCATAGTGAAGGCTAACCCAAGCATTCTATTAAATGATGAAGATCCTCCATGGTTACGGCGCAATCATAAGCAAGGTACATACGCGAAGAAAAAGTTTATATCCCAACATCCGAACTTATAGCTAGAAAGTCCCACTTCGAACAAAACGAAGGGAATCTTTGTAAGAGTTAGGTTAAATATGTGTTTTCGGCGTTCCTAGGTGGACTCCGGAGCGTCAGAATCCAACCAAAAAGCTACGGAATTTTGGCATTTGAAACATGATTTTTGGATAATTATATATGAAGTTATGAATTTTCCATAATTCCCGTCCTTTTAGTATTTTAATTATATAGAGGTGTTAATCAATGCAATTATGTCCAAATGAAATATGAATGTGTAGGTTATGTTAAGACTAACAATTTGACATCTTATTTGCTCCATTTGGCTTAATTTAACTGAAGATATTAATTTTTAAAGTTTAAAATAATGTCTTCGATTACTGTATTTAATTGATAAGTGCAAAATTAATTATGCAACTTCGTGTCAAAGTGATACTAGATCATAGAAAACTTCAAGATGAATCCACAAAAATTTGAATCAACTCATTTGGTTTAGTTTTCAAATTGTCATGCATTTTACAAGAATTAATTTCAATTTGTAAAATTGAATCTGTCAAATAATTTTCTCAAAATGAAAGTTAATTGAAAGACACATTTAGTCCCGGTTGCAACCACCAGCCAGGACTAAAGGTTTCGGCTCCCGCGCGGAATTTTGGCTGCAAAAAGGATGGCCTTTAGTCCCGGTTCGTGGTTGGAGCAGGGACTAAAGGTCGCGGGTATACAAACATGTGTACCAGTACCAGCCACTACAAGGGAAAAGGACCAGAACCACGCGCCGTCAGGCTGCCGGATTTCACCGCCAGCGCCAGTCTTATCCCTCTACGACACTTTCGCAGGCTCCATCTTCCTCCTTTATGTCGTCCACGCCGACGATTTGGAGATAGGGACCGCCTACAATGCCGCCCCAACTCGTCTTCTTCCTCTGCCGCCGCTGCCTCTCCATCGACTTTGACCACAGCGAGCCCTCCCTGAGCCCGTGTACACACACCTGCAGGGCCCGGTGAGCATCGCTCGTCCTCTGTGGCACCTCCCCTCTCCTCTCCGCATCCTCTAGCTTTGCTCCCGATGAGTACTGCCACCACTGTCGCTTGGCCGCTGCCCTCGCCGCTCACCGCTGGTGCTACAGACCTTTCTAGGCAAAGTGAAAGCCACACCTTGACGCAGAATGGTGGCTCTATTTGAACGGGACCTGCCCCGCCTCCGGCCGTGGCCCGTGGTTGAATCACAGCGACCTCCTGCGCCACACCACCGTCGGTTTGGTCACCCGTGCGGCGAGCCGTTCGAGACGAACCGTGAGCCACCGACAGGTGGGCCCCTCGGGGTTTAACCACTAACCCCTTGACACGTGGTTTTTGCAACTAATCTAATCACCCCTGCCTAATTAACCCATAGCACCATTGACATGTTAGTCCTCCGCGCGTGTCACTGTGCTTATCATAGGTCAGCGCGTGTCACCATGCTCCTGTTGTGTGCCGTGTCGCCTTGCCATTGTCGCCGAACTCCGGCCGCCACCGAGGTCAATGCCGCCGTCGCCCCTGGCCACCCTACGGTGCGCGTCCTATTGGATGTGCACGAGCTTGGGCTTCGCGTAGGTGGTCTCCATCGTGTGAATGGTCATTGGAGGGCGATTTCTGACCGCCTCGGTGATACGTCTCCAACGTATCTATAATTTATAAAGTATTCATGCCATGTTTATAACAATTTTACATGGTTTAGGTATGATTTGCAAGAAACTAACACGGACTGATGTTGTTTTCACCAGAACTACTATGGTGTTGTTTTTTGTGTAGAAATGAATCTTTTCCAAATGAGCTATAACTTTTTGACGATTTTTTTGGCACAAAACAGACCCCGAAGCTTTGCAGGAGGCCAGAAGAGCCAACCGGAGGGCACAATCCACCAAGGCGCGCCTGGAGCCCAACCCGAGGAACGGTGGGTTGTGCTCACCTTGAGGCCCATCTTCGCGTGAAACCAACGCTGACAAATCCTATAAATAAAGAAACCATCAGAAATAACCCTAGATGGGAAGTTCCGCTGCCGCAAGCCTCTATAGCCACGAAAAACCAATTGGGAGCACATTCCGGCACCCTGCCGGAGGGGGAAATCATCACCGGAGGCCATCTTCATCATCCCTATGGTCTCCATGATGAGGAGGGAGTAGTCCACTCTCAGGGCTGAGGGTTTATACCAGGAGCTATGTGTTTAATATCTCTCTCTCGTATTCTTGAGATGGTAAAATCTTGATGTATCGCGGGCTTTGTTAATATAATTGGATCATTCTCCCTCTCTATCTTGTTGTGGTGAATTGAGTTTTCCCTTTGAGATTTCGTTTTATCAGATTGAATACTTTTATGGATTTGAATGAACTTGATATATGTCTTTCATATGAATACCCGTGGTGACAATGGGGTATTTGATACGTCTCCAACGTATCTATAATTTTTTATTGTTCCATGCTATTATATTACCTGTTTTGGATGTTTATCGGCTTTACTACACACTTTTATATCATTTTTGGGACTAACCTATTAACCAGTGGCCCAGCCCAAATTGTTGTTTTTTGCCTATTTCAGTGTTTCACAGAAAAGGAATATCAAACGGAGTCCAAACGGAATGAAACCTTCGGGAGAGATCTTTTTGGAACAAACGCAATCCAGGAGACATGGAGTGGACGTCAGGAAGTAAACGAGGCGTCCACGAGGGTCCAGGGCGCGCCCTAGGGGGGTGGGCGCGTCCCCCACCCTCATGGGCCCCTCTTGGCTCCCCTGACCGACTTCCTTCGCCTATATATATCTGCGTACGCCGAAAACATCCAGGAGCACCACAAAACCCTATTTTCACCACCGCAACCTTTTGTACCCGTGAGATCGCATCTTGGAGCCTTTTCCGGCTCTACGTCGGAGGGGGAGTCGATCACGGAGGGCTTCTACATCAACACCAAGGCCTCTCTGATGAGTTGTGAGTAGTTTATCACAGACCTTCGGGTCCATAGTTATTAGCTAGATGGCTTCTTCTCTCTCTTTGAATCTCAATACAATGTTCTGCTTGATCTTCTTGGAGATCAATTCGATGTAACTCTTTTTGCGGTGTGTTTGTCGAGATCCGATGAATTGTGGGTTTATGATCAAGTTTATCTATGAGAAATATTTGAATCTCCTCTGAATTCTTTTATGTACGATTGGTTATCTTTGCAAGTCTCTTCGAATTATCAGCTTGGTTTGGCCTACTAGATTGATCTTTCTTGCAATGGGAGAAGTGCTTAGCTTTGGGTTCAATCTTGCGGTGTCCTTTCCCAGTGACAGCAGGGGCAGCAAGGCACGTATTGTATTGTTGCCATCGAGAATAAAAAGATGGGGTTTATATCGTATTGCTTGAGTTTATCCCTCTACATCATGTCATCTTGCCTAATGCGTTACTCTATTCTTATGAACTTAATAATCTAGATGCATGCTGGATAGCGCTTGTTGTGTGGAGTAATTGTAGTAGATGCAGAATCGTTTCGATCTACTTGTTGCGGACGTGATGCCTATATACATGATCATGCCTAGATATTCTCATAACTATGCACTTTTCTATCAATTACTCGACAGTAATTTGTTCACCCACCGTAATACTTATGCTATCTTGAGTGAAGCTACTAGTGAAACCTATGGCCCCCGGGTCTATTTTCCATCATATAAGTTTCTGATCTACTTTATTTTGCAATCTTTAGTTTTCAATCTATATCATAAAAATACCAAAAATATTTATCTTATCTTATTATCTCTATCAGATCTCACTTTTGCAAGTGGTCGTGAAGGGATTGACAACCCCTTTACCGCGTTGGTTGCAAGGTTCTTGTTTGTATGTGTAGGTACGAGGGACTTGCGCGTAGCCTCCTACTGGATTGATACCTTGGTTCTCAAAACTCAGGGAAATACTTACGCTACTTTGCTGCATCACCCTTTCCTCTTCAAGGGAAAACCAACGCAGTGCTCATGAGGTAGCAGTATTGTATTGATTAACTTGAGATACGTTTTTGTGCTCAACTCGCGGATTCCCGTGGTGACATTGGCGTAATCTATGCATAGGGGTTGATGCACGTTCTCGTCTTTGTTTCTCCGGTAGAAATCTTGGGGCACTCTTTGAGGTTCTTTGTGTTGGATTTAGTATTATGAATCTGAATTTGCTATAGTGTTATTATAGTATGAACTCTTGATAGATCGATCAAAAAGAATAACTTGATGTTATTTTAGTATGAACTCTTGATAGATCGATCGGAAAGAAGAACTTGGTGTTATTTTAGTCCAAAATCTTGGATAGATTGATCGGAAAGAATAGCTACATACAATTTCTACTCATGTACTCCACTAGATAAGAACTTTGGAGTGATTCTTCGTTGCACGTTGAGGGATGGTTATGTGGTCCAATTAGATTAGCATTGTTGAGATATTGCACTAGCGAAAGTACGAACCCTAGGCCTTGTTTTCAAGCATTGCAATAGCGTTTATGCTCCGTTTTATCACTCGCTACCTTGTTGTTATTATTTTTCAGATTATAATAATATATTTCTACCATCCCTGTTACACTTTTATCACCATCTCTTTGCCAAACTAGTGCACCTATACAATTTGCAATTTTATTGGGTGTGTCGGGACACAAGAGACTTTTGTTATTTGGTTGTAGGGTTGTTTGAGGGAGACCTACTTCATCTTATGCCTCCCATGGATTGATAAACCTTAGGTCATCCACTTGAGGGAAAATTGCTACTGTCCTACAAAACTCTGCAACTTGGAGGCCCAACACGAATCTACAAGCATAAAGTTGTGTAGTGGACATCAAGCTCTTTTCGGGCGCCATAGCCGGGGAGGTTAGGTAAGCGGCACTGACACCCCTTCAACAAAGCTCTTTTCTGGCGCCGTTGCCGAGAAGGTTAATGGTTAAAGGTATATCTTTAGATCTTGCAATTGTATCTTTTAGTTTCTTGTTTTATCACTAGTTTGGTTTATAAAAAGAAAATTACAGAAAATGGAATTGGGGTGGTCTCATATTGTTCATCATTATAATGTCTTTCTTGAAAATGATGGAAAGGAAAATTGTGCTCAATTGATAGAAGAAGAATTCAATAAAATGTTTGGCATGAATGATGAGCATGATTGCAATGTTCTTAGTATGAATTCTATAAATATCCCAAATGCTAATGATGATTGCACTAATCATGACAAAAATGTTTCTTATAAGCATGTCAATTTTTGTGGACTGAAAGACCTTGTGAAGACATGCCTTATAGGGATGATAGATTTTGTAAGAAGCATAAGCATGGTAGAACCATTTTAAATTTGCTACAAAATTATGCTCTCTTTATCCTATTACTTGTGAAATTTGCAATAAAGCTGGTCACCTTAATTTTGAATGCATGCTTTTTCATGACCGAATCGTGTCCAAATATTGCAATAAATTGAACTTTGTTTATTTTTGGGGTGTGAAGATTTTTCACATAAAAATAGTTTGTTTGAAGGATTGATATTCATAGACCACGCTGAAACTAATTTGAAGAAAATCCATATGTTTTGCATGGTAAATTGCAATAAAAGTTCTTATATTGCCAACTATAGAAAGACGGGAAAACCAATAGAATATAAAAGGAATACTAATGAAAGGCTAAAGATTTCTACCTTCCCTCCTATTGTCTCTCATGATGAAATAGGTAACAAGAAGGAGCTCCATATTCAACCAATCTAATCAAAAAGAAGGTCAGAAAAATTAATTAAACCAACACATGATGTGGTGAAGAAGAAAAAAGGTATCTCTCGGAAATAATGTTGCTACTATTATTGTTGTGCCTCCTGAAAATGAACCAAAAATAATTGTGGAACAGGATGCACTTGATGATGATATTGTTTCTTTGTCTTATGGCACAATGTCCAAAAGAACTATTGACGATGATTTTGTTATGTCTATTGCTTGTTGTGATGATTATGGTTGGGATGATAATGATACTTTTTATAATCTTGAAAACAAATTCGCACCAACTTGGGAAATTATGATGATGATAATTGTTATACTATTGGTGCTATTCATACTATTAATGATGAGAGTGATTATGCTTATGATATGCCAAGCCACAAGCTTGGGGAGGCTATGTTTGATGAGAATGACATGTTTGAGAATTTATTTTCTGCAATTAATGTTTGTCCAAGCTTGGGGATGCTATGCTTAATGAACATGATCTTTTTAGCCCCCCTACTTTGAATGATCAAATTTGTTATGATGATTGCATGCCTCCTATTTATGATGATTGCAATATTTATGAAAGTGGGTTTGGAAGAGTGTCAACTTTAGATAATTATTTTCCCACTATTTTTGATGGTTTTGAATTTTATTATAATGATAAAAGTGGATTTGGAGAGGTCATGAATTTATTTAGTAATGATTCCACTTTTTCGGACGATGTTTCAATTGACTATGATGAGAACAAAGTTCCTACTTATGATGATTATTGTGATGATGCCTATGTTATAAAAAGTAGTGATAATTATTGTCATAATTTTGAATATCGTTTTACTGAACATTACTCTTTTAATGCGGAAACCATTTAATGTATTCGAGTTTCATATGATACTCTCACTATTGTGAATGAGGATAAAATTTCTTATATGGAGAGTAATAAATTTCCTATGCTTGTGGATCATGAAAAGAATGCTTTATGTGATGGTTATATTGATGAATATTTTCATGATGCTACTAAAAAGTATTATGAGAGAGGAACTTATGATTCATGATGCTCTTTTTATGTTTCAATTGTTATCTTTTATGCGAGCATCATTGGAATCATCATGCCTAGCTAGACAGGCATTGAAGAAAAACGCTTGTTGGGAGAAAACGCAACACTTTTATCTATGAAGCTTTCTGTGATTGAAGTTTTCAAGTTTTGGGTGAGATATCGATATGAGGAGAATAAGGAGTGACAAGACCCTAAGCTTGGCGATTCTCAAGGCACCCATAAGGTAATATTCAAGGAAGATCCAAGCAACTAAGCTTGGGGATGCCCCGGAAGGCATCCCTTCTTTCATCTTCAACATTACGGTAACCCACTTGGAGCTATATTTTCATTCGTCACATGATATGAGTTTTGCTTGGAGTGTCAATTCATTTTGTTAGGATTTGATTGCTGTTATTTAGAATAATTTTTGGCATCTCTTACTTCAATAAAAGTGTCAAGTATAGCCTTCACCATGCTTATTTTGCAAGTATGTGAGTTGTTGTTTCAAAACAGAAAGTTTATCGTTGTTGCAAAAATTATTGAGAAAAATCAGAATGTGATATAGTGTTGAAATGTTTTGTAGAATAAGCTATGATAAATTTTCTACAGTGTGGATCGTTCTTGATCCTTTACAGACTGCCCTGTTTAGACAGATTGTTATTATGATGTTATAGACAGAATAAGCTATGAAATGTTTTGCATATGTTTGCTTGTTTAATGATTCTATTTCAGGATAGGAGTATTAAATATGCAGAGGCATTTAGTATGCAATGTTAAATTATAATTTTAGTGATTTGTTACAGTAAGGAATGATAAGGTGTTGCATTGATTTATATTAACGTATCTTACAAGTTCTTGTTGAGTTTTTTGTGGATGAAGTTTTTGAGATTTAGGGAAACCATGATATAAAAGGAATTAATGAGAGACAAAAGCTCAAGCTTGGGGATGCCCAAGGAACCCCAAGATAATATTTCAAGAAGTCTCAAGCATCTAAGCTTGGGGATGCCCCGGTAGGAATCCCACCTTTCTTCATCAACTATTATCGGTTAGCCTCGGTTTAGCCAAAAAAATTGCTTCTTCACATGAGTTGTGCTATTCTTAGAATGTCATTTTATTTTGTTTTGCTTGCTGTTTTAATAAAATACTTAGATCTGAATGTTTCTAAATAAGAGAGTGTCCTCAAATAGCTACCCATTTACTAAACTACTCATTTGATCTTCACTTATATCTTTTTGGAGTAGTTTGTCATTTACTCTTGTGCTTCACTTATATCCTATGAGTAAATTATTGAATGAATTGAATATCATGAATTTGAAATTATATGTTCATGTCATGCCTAGTAGTAGCTTCACATTGGGTTTAGAAAGTGAAATCTTTTGAAGCTTGACAATCACAATATTGGTCAAGCAATTCATGAATGATTAGTATAAGGAAGAGAACTTTCACATACAAATATATTATCTTGGACATCTTCTATGATTGTGATTAACCATTAATTATTTTCAAACTCGAGCAAGTTAGTTGAAGTTGGACAAGGAAGAGAACATAATGAGTTATGTTTGGGTATATTTGCATACAAGTTATATTGTTATGGATCCTCCAACATGTGGTGATGCTTATAATCTTTTGCTAGCCAAAAATTTGTACTAAGTAGAGATACTATTTGTGCATCCAGAAACCCTTAAACACAGTTTCTTGCCATGAGTGTCCACCATACCTACCTATGGATTGAATAAGATCCTTAAAGTAAGTTGTCATCGGTGCATAAAGCAATAAAAATCGCTCCTAAATATGTTTGATCTTTTATTGCAAGGGAAAATTTAGAATTGTACGACCTTGTGATGACCAAGTAATAAAAGCGACGGACTGCATAATAAAGGTTGCTATCATAGGAGGCAATATAACATGACGTTCCCTTGCATTAAGAGTTTGGGCATCCAAAAATAAAAAGCGCATGACAACCCACTACTTGGGAAAACCTTATACAAGAGGCTTATTAGTAGCTCAGGTTAAAATGATGCGCTACTGCTATTTACCAATAGCGCCTTTAAGCAAACCGCGCTACTGCTACATGCTTAGCAGTAGCGCGGTCCTATAATAGCTCACTACTACTACAATAGCCACCCTCCTCCCGCCAGGATACATATAGTAGTAGCGGCCCTCCCAAAACCGTGCTACTACTAACAGAGTAGTAGTAGCGCGCTTTTGTTCCAGGGCACTACTGCTAAGTTTGAACTTGGCCACATGGCCGGCCACACTTAGCACTAGCGCTTGCCACCATAGCGCGCCACTACAACTCTTTTAGCAGTAGCGTGGTTTCACCAACCGTGCTACTGGTAAAGCGCGGCCACCAACTTTTCTTTCCCTCCCCCCTCCCCCATCCTCTTTCCCTTTCACTTTCCCCCACCTTCCAACCAGCTCCCACCTACTCTCTCGCTCACTTTGCTTCTTCCTCACTACGCCCCCCATTACTCTTTCTTCTACCTCTCTTTCTCTCTCTTTATTTCTTCTAACTAACTACACCACCTCCATTAAAGCAACTCCTTTCTCTTTTTCCTCCCCCTCCACTAGTTAGAGTCATCTCCTTCTCCAACTAGCTAGTAGATCTACCCATTTAATGAGGTGACATATGTACCTCCCTAACTAGATCTAGCCACTTTTGATCATTGCCTAGCTTGGTGTGTGGTGACATCGATCGACACATCATCATCACAGCTCTCGATCTCGAGATTGGTGAATAAAAATTTGTGCTTTCGCAAGAATGGAAATATGTGTATGTGTGTGATATGATATAATCGGGCGATAGGATGGAAATTGTGTGTGCGGCACGAGTTGCCGCCGAATTGTGCTTGAGTTGCCTATGTTTTGCCGAAATGTCAATTTATTTCCGTTTCGGTGAATTTCGGGTAAACTCTATATGTCCTATTATTAGGGAAGGTCATGCCGATTTTTTGTATGAATTTGATGCGTGCATTCATTTTGTATCAATTTGCTTATTTTTACCACGCAGGCGTCCATGATGGTCAGTGGAACGATGGTGGAAAGGTGGTTGCGGTCGGCGGTGCAGGACATGAATGAAAATAACCTGACATAGATTTTATGTCCATGTCGAAGATGCAAAGGAGGAGTTTGGCTCGACCCCTATCTGGATGGTCGTGTGATGGCGCACCTGCTCATGACTGGTTTGATGGATGGCTATACTCGGTGGATAATTGAAGACGATGATGATGATGATGATGATGAGGACGCCAACGGGGCAGCCAATGACGACACGAGTCAAGACAAAGAGATGACCGACAATGGCGGTAGAGAAGGGGCCAATCACGACACGAGTCAAGACGAAGAGATGACCAAATATTTTTGTGGATTTTTTGGAGTCCGTTTACTTACTGTATCACGTACATCCCTTTTTTCATGATTCTGGAGGGTCCCGGAAGGTTTCCTTTATGTATTCTTCCAGTGTCAAACTTTGGATAATATTGCTTTATGTATTCTTCCTGAGATATAGGGTTTTATTTGTTGCCCATTGACAACCTTCTGGTTAGTCCTTGCGGCATTATTTATTTTGATAGCTCCAGATCGATAGACCTCCTCGATGACATAGGGTCCTCCCCATTTGGAGAGGAGTTTTCCAGCAAAGAATCTGAAACGAGAGTTGTACAAAAGAACATATTCTCCAACTTCGAACTCACGCTTTTGGATTCTTTTGTCATGCCATCTTTTAACTTTTTCATTGAATAACTTTGCATTTTCATAAGCCTGGATTCTCCATTCATCTGATGAGCTAATATTAAATAACCTCTTTTCACAAACAAGTTTGAAATCATAATTGAGATCTTTTATTTGCCAAAATGCTTTGTGTTCTAACTCAAGAGGCAAATGACAAGCTTTTCCATAAACCATTTTATATGGAGACATACCCATATGATTTTTATAAGTTGTTCTATAAGCCCTAAGTGCATCATCTAATTTCGTAGACCAATTCTTCCGGGACCAATTGACAGTCTTTTGCAAGATTAGTTTTATTTCTCTATTGCTAAGTTCAACTTGACCACTAGACTAAGGATGATAAGGTGATGCAATTCTATGGCTAACATCATACTTAGCAAGAATTTTATGGAAAGCACCATGAATAAAGTGTGAACAACCATGAGTCATTAAATATCTAGTGACTCCAAACCTTGGGAAAATAACTTCCTTAAGCATTTTAATAGAGGTGTTGTGATCAACACTACTGGTTGGAATAGCTTCTACCCACTTAGTAACATAATCAACAGCAACCAAAATATGTGTATACCCATTAGAGGAAGGAAAAGGTCCCATGAAATCAAATCCCCAAACATCAAATGGTTCAACATCAAGTGAAAAATTCATAGGCATTTCTTGATGCTTACCAATATTACCTATTTTTTGACATTCATCACAAGATGAGACGAACTTACGGGCATCTTTTAAGAGAGTAGGCCAACAAAAACCAGATTGTAATACCTTATAAGCAGTTATGTCTCCCGTGTGATGTCCTCCATAAGATTTAGAGTGACATTTCCGTAGGATTTGTTCCTGTTCATACTCAGGTACACTAATAATACCATCTACTCCTTCTTTGTAAAGATGTGGGTCATCCCAAAAGTAGTGTCTTAAATCATCGAAGATTTTTTTCTTTTGTTGGTATGTGAAGCTAGGTGCTATGTATTTAGCAACAGTATAATTAGCATAGTCAGCATAACAAGGTGTACTATGAGAAACATTTATTTGCAGCTATTTGTTCATCAGGAAAGCTATCATTAATAGGTTGTGGGTCGTCAAGAATATTTTCAAGCCTAGACAAGTTATCAGCTACGGGGTTCTCTGCTCCTTTCCTACTAGTGATATGCAAATGAAATTCTTGTAGCAGAAGAACCCACCTAATGAGTCTAGGTTTAGCATATTTATTTTCCATAAGACCTTTTATAGCAGCATGACCGGTGTGAACAATTACTTTAGAATCAACAATGTAAGATCTGAATTTATCACAAGCAAACACCACTGCTAAGAATTCTTTTTCAGTAGTAGCATAGCTTTGTTGAGCACTGTCCAGAGTTTTACTAGCATAATGAATAACATTCAGTTTTTATCAACTCTTTGTCCTAGAACAACACCAACAGCATAATCACGAGCATCACACATAATCTCAAAAGGCAAGTTCCAATCAGGTGGTTGAACAACAGGTGCAATAATTAAGGCTTTCTTTAGTGTTTCAAAGGCTTCCATACAATCATCATCAAACACAAAGGGAATATACTTTTGCAAAAGATTCATAAGAGGCCTAGAAATTTTAGAGAAGTCTTTGATAAACCTCCTATAGAAACCAACATGACCAAGGAAACTATGAATACCTTTGATATCTTTTAGGAAATGGCATTTTCTCAATTGCAACAACTTTGGCTTTGTCCAGCTCAATGCCTCTTTCAGAAATTTTATGGCCCAAGACAATACCTTTGTTAACCATAAAGTGGCACTTCTCCCAATTCAAGACGAGATTTTTTTTTCACATCTCTGCAAAACTCGATCAAGATTGCTTAAACAATCATCAAAACACTTCCCATAAACAGAAAAGTCATCCATGAAAACCTCAGCAATCTTTTCACAGAAATTAGGGAATATAGCAGTCATACATATTTGAAAGGTAGCAGGTGCATTACATAAACTGAAAGGCATACGTCTATAAGCAAATGTTCCAAAAGGACAAGTAAAAGTGGTCTTTTCCTGATCAGATTGTAAAACGGGTATTTGTAAAAAGCCAGAGTATCCATCAAGGAAGCAAAAATGTGTGTGCTTGGATAATCTTTCTAACATTTGATCGATAAAAGGCAGTGGGTAATGATGTTTTCTAGTAGCTTTATTTAATTTTCTATAATCAATTACCATCCTATAGCCTGGGACAATTCTTTGTGGAATAAGCCCATTCTTATCATTACGAACAACAGTAATACCTCCTTTCTTAGGGACACAATGAACAGGACTTACCCATCTACTATAGGATAGATTATACCTGCTTCCAGAAGTTTGAATATTTCCGTTCTTACCACTTCTTTCATCTTCGGATTTAACTGACGTTGGTGATCAACAACGGGTTTAGCATCAGGTTCCATATCAACCTTGTGCTCACATAGAGTGGGACTAATGCCCTTAAGATCATCAAGCGTATATCCAATAGCAGCTCTGTGCTTCCTTAGAAATTTCAATAATCTTTATTCTTCATGTTCTGGAAGGTTAGCACTAATAATAATAGGATATATCTTTTTCTCATCAAGAAAAGCATATTTCAAAGTGTCTGGCAATTGTTATTATTCAAACACAGGATCACCTTTGGGTTGAGGAGGACCTCCTAGAGTATCAATAGGCAAGTTGTGTTTAAGCAGAGTTTGTTGTTCGAAAAAGATACTATCTATTTCATTCCTTTCACGCATATGCAAATCATTTTAATGATCTAGCAAGTATTGTTCCAAAGGATTAGTAGGAGGCACAACCATAGAAGATAGACCAGTAATCTGATCCTTACTAGGCAAATCTTTCTTATGAGGTTGTTTACTAAACTTGGAAAAATTAAATTCATGAGATTCATCACCAAATCTAACACCCATAGTTTGTTTCTCACAATCTATTTTGGCATTGACGGTGTTCAAGAATGGTCTACCAAAAATAATGGGAAAAAAGTCAAATTCTGGGGAGCTAAGAACAAGAAAATCAGTAGGGTATTTTATTTTCCCACACAAGACTTCAACATCTCTAAGAATCCCAATTGGTGATATAGTATCTCTATTAGCAAGTTTAATAGTAAAATCTATGCCTTCTATTTTAGCAGGTGCTATTTCATCTTTAATTTCTTGATATAAGGAGAAATGAATAGCACTCACACTAGCACCTATGTCACATAACCCATGATAATAGTGATCTCCTATCTTAACTGAGGCAACATGCATACCAACAACAGGTCTATGTTTATCTTGTCCTTCAGATTTTGCAATTCTAGAAGCTTCACCACAGAAGTAAATAACATGCCCATCAATATTATCAACTAAGAGATCTTTAACCATAGCAACACTAGGTTCAACTCTGATTCATTCAGATGGTTTGGTTGTTCTAACATAACTTTTGTTAACCAAAGTTGAAGCTTTAGCATGTTCCTTCATCCTAACAGGGAAAGGTGGTTTTTCAATATTAGCAGTGGGAACAACTAGATTAATGTTGTAAATGATAATCTCTTCTCTAGCTTTTACCAGTTCTTTAACTTGTTTAATAGGTGGCTGATATTTAAAGCATTTCTCCTTGGTGATCAACATAAGTAGCAAAAGATTCACAAAAGGAAGCTACTAGCTTAGAGTCAAGCCATATTTAGTGCTGAACTTTTGAAAAGCATCGGTATTCATAAAAGATTTAACACAATCAAACTTAGGTTCAATACCGGACTCTTTACCTTCATCGACTTCCCAATCTTCAGAGTTGCGTTTAGTTCTTTCTAAAAGATCCCACAGGAATTCAATAGTCTTCTTCATAAAAGAACCAGTACAAGAAGTATCGAGCATGGTTTGATCATTACGAGAAAGCCAAGCATAAAAATTCTGAATAATAATTTCTCTTGAGATCTCAAGATTGGGGCATGAATAAAACATTGACTTAACCATCCCACAAGCTAGAGCTATACTTTCTCCTTCACGAGGCCAAAAATTATATATATAAGTCTGATCACGATGAACTAGATGCATAGGATACAATTTTTGATGAAATTCCAATTTCAACAAATTCCAGTTCCAAGATCCAATATCATCGCATAACCTATACCATGTCAGTGCCTTTACCTTCAAAGATAAAGGCAAAACCTTCTTCTTAGCTTCATCTATAGGGAAACCTGCAAGCTTTAACAATCCACAAATTTCATCAACATATATCAAGTGCATATCAGGATGTTCGGTTCCATCTCCTACATAAGGATTAGCTAGCAGTTGTTCTAACATACCCGAAGGAATTTGATATTCAATATTTTCAATAGGTGCAGTAGGTTGAGGGGAAACTAATTGTCATTCCGGTCGAGGTGAAGATACCCCAAACAAACCCCTCAAAGGATTGTTTTCCATAGTAGCAAGTGACAACAAATTTCAGCACATAGTAATAATGTTTCCTTACCAATTTCCACATACCAAGAGCGCTCCACTCCCCGGCAACGGCGTCAGAAAATAGCCTTGATGACCCACAAGTATATGGGGTCAATTGTAGACATTTCGATAAGTAAGAGTGTCGAACCCAACGTGGAGCAGAAGGAAATGACAAGTGGTTTTCAGCAAGGTAATGTCTGCAAGTGCTAAAATTGTAAGTAGCGTAGTAGTTTGATAGCAAGATAATTTGTAACGAGCAAGTAACGATAGTAGTAGCAAAAGTGCAGCAAGGTAGCCCAATCCTTTTGAGGCAAAGGACATGCCAAAACGGTCTCTTATGATAAGCAAAGTGTTCTTCAGGGTACAGAGGAATTTCATCTAGTCACTTTCATCATGTTGGCTTAATTCGTGTTCTGTACTTTGATAATTTTGATATGTGGGTGGACGATTTCTTAGGTGTTGTTCTTACTTGAACAAGCCTCCTACTTATGATTAAACCTCTCGCAAGCATTCACAACTACAAGAAAAGTATTAAGAATAAATTGTAACCATAGCATTAAACTTTTGGATCCAATCGGCCCCTTACGAAATAGCGCATAAACTGGGGTTTAAGCTTCTGTCACTCTCGCAACCCACCATCTAATAAATAATCCACAATGCATTCCCTTAGGCCCAAATACGGTGAAGTGTCATGTAGTCGACGTTCACATGACACCACTAAGAGAATGACAACATACATATCATCAAAATATCGAACACATATCAGGTTCACATGATTACTTGCAACATGATTTCTCCCGTGACCTCAAGAACGAAAGTAACTACTCACAAATGATAAACATGCTCAAGATCAGAGGGGTATTAAATAGGATAATGGATCTGAACATATAATATTCCACCAAATAAACCATATAGTAATCAACTACAAGATGTAATCAACACTACTAGTCACCCACAAGCACCAATCTATAGTTTCCATACAAAGATTGAACACAAGAGATGAACTAGGGTTTGAGAGGACTTGGTGCTATGAATATGTTGATGAAGATAGCCCTCCCCAAGATGGGAGAGTTGTTGTTGATGATCATGATGATGATTTCCCCCTCTGGCAGGGAAGTTCCCCCGGCGGAATCACTCCGCCGGAGGGCAAAATTGCTCCTGCCCAAGTTCCGCCTCGAGGTGGTGGCGCTTTGCCCCGAATGTCCTCCCCTAATTTTTTCTAGACTTGTATACCAGAAGATGGGCACCGGAGGGGGGCCGAGGAGGGAAACACCCACGAGGGCGCACTTGGGCCTCCTGGCGTGCCCAGGTGGGTTGTGCCCACCTGGTGGCCCCCCTCTAGTACTTATTTGCTCCAATATTTGTTAAATATTCAATAAAAAATCCTCGGGAAGTTTCATCTCATCTGGAGTTGTGAAGAATAAGTAGCTTGACGTAGCTTTTTCAGGTCCAGATGTCCAGCTACCGAAATTTTTCCCATTGGTGCATACCTTGCATATTATGAGAGAAAAGGGCTTAGAATTACTCCAAAAAGCATTATTATGCAATAAAACAACATAAATAACAGTAGGAAAACATGTTGCAAAATGGACGTATCAATGCCATAGACTTCGTCGCTACTAAGTTTGATCATGCGGGGCCCTCATTTTCGAGACCTGCTTCGCAAGGAGACAAGTACTAACAGAGCTGCTTCTAGAGAGGAGGCCAAGATGAGCAACTGTTTGTAGACTCGAACACTCCATTGTATGATGGTTGCGATCCCGAGGTGACCCGCTTGTGTTTCACGCTTGAACTTCTGAAGACGAAGGCTACGAACAAATGGATCGACACTAGCCTCGATGAGCTTCTCAAGTACCTAAAGGATGTTCTTCCTTTGGGGAATCTATGTCCTACTAGTGTGGACGAGGCCAAGAAGATCGTGTGCCCTCTTGATCTCCCGCATGTTCGATATCATGCATGCGTCAACGATTGGATCATTTATCGAAAGGAGCACGCGGAGAAAACCGGTTGTCCGGTGTGCAATGATTCTCGATAAAAGAAGGCTGGAAAGAAATCTCCCCAGAAAGTTGTATGGTACTTACCGATCACTCCGCGAATGCAACGTTATTTTGTAGATCCCATGGAAGCAAAGCTCATGCGGTGGCATGCGGAGAGGAAAAAAATCGACGAAGGAGATGATCCGAAGTTTGAGAGACCCGAAGGATGCAAGCCAGTGGAGAGAGTTCAACGGAGAGTCTCGATATTTCGCATGTGATGCAAGGAACATCGTGCTTGGCGCGTGTACCGATGGCATGAATCCGTTTGGCAACCAAAACACCAACCATAGCACATAGCCCGTGTTTGTATGGATGTACAACATCCCCCCTGGTTGTGCATGAAGTCGAAGTCACCTGAGCATGTTGATTCCAGGGCCGAAACAACTGGGAAATAACATTAATCTGTATCTGGGGCTACTTCAAGAGGAGTTAGACACGTTATGGAAAACACCGGCCTAGACATGGGACGCTAGCAAAGTCGAGTATTTCTATATGAGAGCCGCACTAATCATGATGGTGCACGACTATTTCAGTTACGGACATGTTGCAGGCCAGGTGTGCCACGGATATTGCGGATGCACGGGGTGCAAGAATGATACGACGTCTCAGCAGCTAACGTCAATGAAAGAAGGCGGGTCTGGGAAAATCATGGCCATGGGGCATCGGAGATGGCTCGAGAATGACGACCCGTGGAGAAACCGTGGAGAAACCGTGGAGATCTATTCAATGGTGAGGCTGAGCATCGAGGACCCCCACGTAAGCGGAGTGACACCAAAATCGATGAGCTGTTGAAAAACTGGGAACATTGCCCCGCGCTGGGAAAGACGATGAAAAAGGCGCCAGAGCTGCTGTTGAAGGCATCCAAGGCGAGGTCTGTTTTCTGGGACTTGAAGTACTGGCACAAACTTGACATGCTTCATTGCCTTCATCAAATGCATATCAGTAAGAATGTCCTTGAGAGCTTGCTTGCGACACTGAGGAATATGCCGGACAAAACTTGCAAGAATTTAATATCTGGGAAGATCTGCACATGCCGCTCCGTAAAAAGTCAGAGGAGACACAAACGGAAATGGAGGAGCGGGGGAAGAAGGGCAAAAAAAGTGAAGGAGGATTATTGCCCCCCTTCTTGCTTCACCTTAAGTCCAGCTAAGATCGATCAATTCTTCAAGTGCCTTACCAGAATCAAAGTTAGTTCAGGTTACCGTGGGAAGACAAGCAGATTTCTAGACATGAAGAAGAAAAGGTTCAACGGGATGAAGTTCCATGATTGTCATGTGATAATGACGCAGATACTACCTGTTGCCCTTAGAGGGATAATGGACAAGCACGTTTGTGACATGCTTATTTGTTTCTGCAACTTTTGGACGTCATCCCTTGAAAGTCGATCAGTATGAAGTAGCTCCAAAGGGTACAGGAAGAGATCGTTGTGATACTAAATGAGCTTGAGATGTACTCCCCCCCCCCCCGCGTTCTTTGACGTCACGGGCCATCGTTCCTACACAACATGATGTTGTTTGAGAGGATGAATGGGGTCATCAAAGGATTCGTTCGTAACATGTCTTGTCCGGATGGAAGCATCGTCTAGGGCTATCTGACACAAGAGTGCGTCTCCTTCTACGAGAATTATCTATACGGCGGAGACCGGCCCGGTGTTGGTTTGCCCGTTAAGAAGAACCTTGGGAGTCTCGAAGGAGAAGGTCACTCCAAAGGTCGCAGAGAACTGCATGTGGCCTACTCGGATCAACGCAACGACTTTGACAGAGCAAACTTATTAGTGCTACATCACCTAGATGTGGTAGATCCTTTCGTGACACTACACACAGAAACCGTCACAAAGAAGTATCATGACCGAGGGCTATGCAGGACGAATGCCGAAGTTACTAGAGAGCACAACTCCACTTTCCTGTATTGGTTAAAAAAAGCATATTCTTGCTAATCCCACGGAAGAGGGTTCTGAGGACGGATTGCTCATATACGCCTTAGCACATGGCCCTGATACGTCTCCAATGTATCTATAATTTTTGATAGTTCCATGCTATTATGTTATCGTTCTTGGATGTTTTAGAATCATTTTATAGCAACTTTATATAATATTTTGGGACTAACCTATTGACATAGTGTCGAAGTCAATAGTTGTGCCAAACGCACCAAAACTTTTTGGAGATTTTTTCTGGGCCAGAAGACATCAAGTGGGCCAAAAATGTACCAGAGGGGCTGCCCGAGGTGGGAACCAGCAACCAGGGCACGCATGGAGGACCAGGCGCGCCCTAGTGCCTGGTGGCCTCCTCGGTGCCCCCATGCACAGCCTCTTCACTCTATCAATAACCAAAAAAACCCAGAAACCCTATGGGATTCATCAAAAAACAATGTTAGGCGCCGACATTTCTAGAACCATGAGGTCCAATCTAGAGCCCTATTGGGGGACTCTGCCGAAAGGGAACACAATCACGGAGGGGTTCATCATCCTCATTTCTGCATTACTGGTGATGCTTGAGTAGTTCATATCAGACCTACGGCTCCGTAGGCAGTAGCTAGGTCTCTTCTTCTCTCTATGTTTCTAAATACAATGGTCTCCTGGAGATCTATTTGATGTAATACTTTTGTGCGGTGTGTTTGTTGGGATCCGATGAACAATGAGTTTATGATCAGATTTTGCTTTGAGTTATATATCGAATCTTGATTATTATAGCCTCGTATTTCTTCTCCGATATTTGGGTTTTGATTGGCCATCTTGATCTATTTATGTTGTCATGTGAAGAGGTGCTTTGTGATGTGTTCGACCATGCGGTGCCTTTCCCAGTGACAGAAGGGGCAGCAAGGCACACATTTGTCATTGCTATTAAGGATGAAAAGATGGAGTCTATTCCTACATGAATAGATCTTGTCTACATCATGTCATTGTTCTTATTGCATTACTCTATTTCTCCATGAACTTAATACACTAGATGCATGCTGGATAGTGGTTGATGTGTGGAGTAATAGATGTAGATGCAGGCAGGAGTGGGTCTACTAATCTTGGACGTGATGCCTATATAGATGATAATTGTTATTTGGATATCGTCATGATTATGTGTTGTTCTATCAGTTGCCCAATAGTAATTGGTCTACCCACCGTTGCTATTTTCTTGAGAGAAGCCACTAGTGAAATCTACAGCCTCGGGTCTCTTTTATCAACATATACTTTCATATCTACATCGCTATTTGATTTTCCCTTCCGTTGCAACCTTTATTTCTAGATCTATATTATCAAAAACACAAAAATACCTTGCTGTACTTTTTTTTACCTATTTTATTTCGCGTTTACGAGAGATCTATACATCAAAACTATCATCAACCTATCTAACTTTTTACCCGTGAGGGATTGACAACCCCTCTCTTACGTCGGGTTGCAAGTGATTTGTGATTTGTGTGTAGGCGCCGTCTACATAGTGTTTCGGCGATTCTCCTACTGGTTCGATAACCTTGGTCTCACCTGAGGGAAATACCTATCATTGATGTGCTGCATCATCCCTTCCTCTTTTGGGGAAAATACCGATGTAGTTCAAACGACATCAAAAGGAATTTCTAGCGCTGTTGCCGGGGAGACATCGTCAACATTGTCAGGTTCCTAGTCACAATCTCATCTCCTTGCAATTTACATTATTTGCCATTTGCATCTCGTTTTCATCCCCCCCACTTCACAAAAATTTGCCATTTTATTCGCCCTCTTTTTGTTTGCCTTTTTTTCGTCAGATCTTTTGTTTGCTTGTGTTACCATGTGCCTTTTATTTGCTTGCACCTCTGCATGCTAATAATCTATTGATATGGATCCTCATCCACTTGCGAATCTTTGTAAATTTTGATGAAAAAATTTCTAGTGAATTGAGTGCACTTGATCATCTCTATGAAGTTTTGCTTGAAATTCATGAATCTGAAAAATTGTGATGAAGTGTTGGAAGAAGAAATTGATAAAGTGATTCATGATATCTCTTTACATGAAAAGTATGATTGCAATGATGTTATTATAAGTTCCATTAATGTCAATTGTGCTAATGATATGCAAAACCCCAAGCTTGGGGATGCTAATTTGTATATGTCCACTACTTATTGCAATGAACATGATTGGGGTGCTAATGCTTCTTATGATCTTGAAAATTTAGTTATGCCTCATGATGAATATGCTATTGATAATAATTTTTGCAATATTATTAAAAGTGGGTTTGGAAGAGTGTCAACTTTAGTTAAAAATAATCCCACATATTTGGAGAGTGTTCAATCTTATGAATTTTTTGATAAAAGTGGGCTTGGAGAGGTCATGACTTCAGTTGTTGTTAAACCCACTATTTTGGAAGAGTGTAAACTTTGCATGCATGTGGATCATGAAGAGAATATTTTATATGATAGCTATATCGTTGAATTTCAATATGATCTCACTTGTACTGATTATGAGATAGTTAAATATGGTTGTAGAAATTTTCATGTTACTGAACTACCTCTCTTCATGTTGAGATTGCTATTGTTTCTTTCTCCTTTCTTGCATCTGCTAGGTTCTTCTTGTCTTTATAATTTGTTCTCTTATGAAATGCTATGCATAGGAAGTATGTTAGACTTAAATTTGTTTGTCACATGTTTCATGATGCTCTCGTCATGTTTCAATTACTATCTTTTATGTGAGCATTATTGAAAGCTTATGCCTAGCTACGGGCATAAAACAATAGAGCTTGTTGGGAGGCAACCCAATGAATTAAATTTAGTTTTGCTTTTTTTTCTTTCTGTTTTTGTGTCATCACACAATTATGCTCCTGTAATGATTGAGTTTTTATGTTTTAATTAGTGTTTGTGCCAAGTATAGCCTTTGGGATCATGCTAGGTGGTAGTTGATTTGATCTTGTCCGAAAACGGAAACTTTTGCGTTCGGTAGCAGAATTTTGAAAATTCACAAAGGCGATGAAAACTTCTGATTTTTTTGAGAAGATTGATATAAAAATTGCCTACATTTCCCAAACTTTTAGAGTTACAAAAGTATGACTTTAATTCGCATCTTTACAGACTGTTCAGTTATTGACAGATTCTATTTTTGTTCTGTTATGTGCTTGTTCTGATGCATCTATGGTTTTATTGATGAGTTTTTGCCACAGAAAAGTTGGAGTACAGTAGATATAACACAATAATAAAATAAGAATGCGTTTGCAATAGTACTTATAGTAAGGATTTGGCTTGTCATACTAAGGGATCTCAGGATGGTTTTGTTGAGTTTTGTGTGATTGAAGTTTTCAAGTTTTGGCTGAGATCACGATGGATGAAGGAGTAAGGATTACAAAATCATAAGCTTTGGGATGCTTGCTGCACCGCAAGATAATATTCAAGAAGTATGAAGCAACTGAGCTTGGGGATTCCCCGAGTGGCATCTCCTCTTTCTTCTAACGACCATCGGTATTCTACTTGAAACTATATTGTTATTCGTCACATATTATGTGTTTTGCTTGGAGTGTCTTATATGATATGAGTCTTTGCTTATTTTTCTTCCTAGTTTTCATTCGTATCCTTTCTGGACACTCCTATATGAGAGATCCAATTTATGATGTGCTTTGTTAGAATTGCTCTTTGTGCTTCACTTAAAAAAATTAGAGCTATGGAATTGCTCTATTGCTTCAGTTATATCTTTTTGAGCACGGTGTGCTTTATCATGTTTGAAGAAATGCTCTCATGCTTCACTTAGATCTATTTGAGAGTTAATAATTTTGAAAAAAAATCCTCTCATGCTTCACTTAGAATATTTTGAGAGATGAAAAACTTTATGCTCATTATCTTCACTTAAATTATTTGAGCTTGTCAAAAGAAAAAGCAACATATGAAACTAGTCCCACAGTGATAGATATTCAAGAGGGATAATGAAAAGTTTCATGAAGATCATTGGACAAATTAAACTTGATTCCTTGTAATAGTTTTGAGATGTGATGATAGTGATATGTGAGTCATGTTAATGAGTAAGTATGCTTAGTAAGAATATTGGTGTTAAGGTTTGTGATTTCCTATGCAAGCGCTAAAGTCAATAGTTGTGCAATGAAGTTACATCTTTCTTATGGTGCATTATCCGGTGTTAGTTATGCTCAATGCTCGTTTATGTGATTTTTCGTTTCTTAGTTGGATGCTTCCCAATCTTTTGCAAGCCTTCACTTGTACTAAGTAGAAATACTACTTGTGCATCCAAACTCCTTAAGAAAATTTGTATGTGCCATCTCTAAATTTCAAAATAAATTTTTGTTTTGTGTACCCGTACTAGGTCATGAAGCGGTGATGGGTGGCCTATATATTTTCATGCTAGATATGTTATTCTCATGATGAGTGTTTATTCACTTGTCATTGCACGAGAGTATGGCGGTAATAGGGATTACCAGTACCGAAACGAAAAGAAAATAATAATTTATGTTGTCAAATAATAAATTCCTTGGAAAGTGTTGGTATGGACGGTACCCGTGGATACGGCTAGCCGTGGAGTGTTAAAAGGTTGGTGGAAAAAGGAATAAACTTTATTTTTTCTTTGGGAACCGCCTATGATGTATCTTGTATGGAAAGTATGAGGAACTCTAAGTCGTTCTCGTTCACAGGAAAAGTATACCTCATCACTTGTCATTGAACTTTATTTAGTGTTAATATTTTGAATGGCATGATTTTCTTGTTGATATGCGTGAGTATTAAAGTCTTCTTGACAAAACTAGACTATTGCTTTGAACCATATAAAAGTCTAAATGTCCATGCTACAAAGAAAATAACATGAGAAACAACATGTTAGGCGGCATTGCCCATCAAAAATTCTGTCTTTATCATCTACCTACTCGAGGACGAGCAGGAATTAAGCATGGGGATGCTGATACGTCTCCAACGTATCTATAATTTTTTTCGTTCCATCCTGTTATGTTATCATTCTTGGATGTTTTAGAATAATTTTATAGAAACTTTATATCATTTTTTGGGACTAACCTATTGACATAGTGCCCAGTGCCAATTGTTGTTTTTTGCTTGTTTTTTTACATCACAGGAAATCTGTACCAAATGGAGTCCAAATGCCGCGAAACTTTTCGGAGACTTTTTCTGGGCCAGAAGACATCCACTGGGCCAAAACTATACCAGAGGGGCCACCTGAGGTGCACACCGGCTACCAGGGCGTGCCTGGAGGCCCAAGCGCGCACTGGTGCCTGGTGCCCTCTGTAGGGGAACGCAGCAGAAAACAAATATTTTCCGACCTACGCACCAGCCCAGGACCACTATGGAGACGGCATACAAGGTTTGATCTTCTCGTTACCGACTCGTAGCGCAGCGGAAGTAGAGTCGATGATGATCGATGGTGCAGATCCCCGCAGCTAGGAGTTACAACCTCCGAACCGCGAGGATGTAGTCCCTAATCTGCTCCCCGGACGGATCTCCGGGCAGCCCTTCGGGAGGCCTCGAGACAGCCCTCGGATAGTCCCACCGGACAGATCCTGGGACAGTCCTTCGGGAGGACCTCAGAATCTCGGACGGTCACTTGGAAAGCCCTTTGTGAGGCACTCTTGAACTAAGACCAAAACTATGATCTCTCTACAGAGTTGCACACATACGGTATCATCTATCCAGCAGGGCTTCGCCGTCCGGAACTAGTTCCAACTGGAACCCAGACAACCTTTTGGCTCTACGAAACTATTTCGCGGGAAGGGAGAGATAAGCCAGATCATTGCGTGGCACTTGTATGAGAGCAAGGGATGAGGTTTGGGCAGCCCCCTCACCTCCTATTTATAGGGAAACCAAGGGGTATTGTGGCCATTCCAAAAAACCCCAAAATGCCCATGAATGGACTCCTCCACAAGGGCATAAAGGGGAAGTAATGGAGCAAGTGGGGCCCCATGGAGGTGCCCCTCATGTGGATGTCCAACCCTCTTGGGGGGGCCCCCAAGCGGGGTTTCTTAGCCCCCAAGCCTTCTAGAAGCCTTTTGGAAAATATCCCAAAAGGTGGTTTTCGATAAATTTCCCAAAAAGCACTTTCACTATTCACGACGACATTTTTGTAGCGTCCGTTAGAACTGAAAATATTTATGTGGGCTTAGAACATTTCCAGTACCCACCAAAATGATTTTCAACGCGTTCTGAAACAATTCCGGATTAGTGATTTTCATCTGCGAAAAGCATCTGAAGTGGTTCCGGCAGCTCCGGAGCATTTCCGGTTATTATCCCGGAAAATTCCAGAAAGTTTCCCGAATGATTCCAGAAAGTTTCCCGAATGATTCTGGCAGCTCCAGAAAGCATGTGCCGAAACCAATTTGACTTAATAGTATATCCCAAAACAACTTTTCGGTTTCACCAAAAATCATCCGAGGACCTCTCTCTCCGAAACTTTTCCGTTGTCCGAAACTTTTTCGGTGATTTTCTCTCAGACTCCCTGTCTAGTATTCACTAGATAGATGACCCTTAAGCGTGTGACCCTATAGGTTCGTTGAAGTATAGACATGACCCGGAACCCCTTCCGATCAATGATCAACATCGGAGCCGTGGACACCCATATTGACCCCTATACCCACACGAATGAATGTTCGAGTGAACCTCCAGTTGCCGTGTGCTATTCCTATTGCTTCGCGATATGTTACAAATACCCGAGGTGAGACATGTTGGCATTCCCACGGATCAACAACTTGTCCACTATGCCAGTTAACTTGTTACCGTGTTCCGGCATCCCCGTGATCAAATCACAAAGTGTCTGGCCAGACGATGATGGATACCGTAACACCGAGAGGGCCCAGAGATATCTCTCCATCATCGGAGGAGAAAATCCCAATCTTGATCTATCAAGTTACTTGACAAACTTTTCCATGAACCCGTAAGCCGCCGTAATAGCCACCCATTTACGGATGATGTTTAACAAACCCCAAAGTTCATGAAGCAAGCATGAAGAGACTCGATACTCTTATGGTATAAGGAATCATGCAAAGTTAACCATCTCTGTGTTATTTACCATTAACTTGTGATGAATGAATCTCATAGCATAACATCAATCTGGGTCAATTCAACACAAATGTTCTCTTAACATTGTGCCCTCAAAATTGCTGGCATAGACATGCCCATGATCAGGATAACAGAACCATCATGCAACACTTGAGCTAGTCTTGGAGGCCAGACTAGGAATACGTTTCACCTTTTATTATTCCACACGTGCATATGAGTCTTCCTCCGAGCCTCGTGGTTATTGCAGACCCGAGAACCATAACAACTATAGCATGGAACATAAACATAATTATGAACAGGTAGATAAACAATAACATTTATTATTGCCTCTAGGGCATATCTCCTACAGACTCCCACTTGCACAAGAGCCAATAATCTAGCTAATGCTAATGCACTTTACACCTATGGCATACCGGTGTAAAAAATGCTTCGCATGTGGTATAGCCTGATGCCCATCAGATCTGACAACTTCAGCTCCGTGTGTATCTCTGCATATCCTTGCGTTTTCACGCTTTCACAAAATTCATATTTTGTGCGTACTTGGCTTTATATATATATATATGTGTGTGTGTGTGTGTGTGTGTGTGTGTGTGTGTGTGTGTGTGTGTGTGTGTGTGTGTGTGAATCATTGGTCGAAACCTGATTCCTCAGACTGAGTTATGGAGCAACTATCTGCAATAGTGTCCCATTGACCAAAGCCTTCTTGGATCCATACTAAGTTCATGAATGAACTATATGGTTCAACATCTTTGTCTTTGTCGCTTCTAAAGCGGCAACATACTTCGCCTCTGTTATAGAATTCGCCATAGTAACTTGTTTGGAACAATTTCCAACTAACTGCACCACCATATTGTGTGTTGCACAAAACCCTCAATTTAAATCAAAAATCGCATGGAGAAATGATAAAGACTGTATCGACGTAACCTTTTACAACGAAGTCTTCATGATCTCCACTTGCGAGAAAACATGTCATCAGTGCTAATTTAGTACTCAATGACCCTTTTTCACTGTTGTCCCATGATCAGTACTTTTGATCACTTTGGTCCCTATACTCATCAATGAGTATTGGACATATCTGGTTGTTTTACATACCATGGAATACATGATTAATCCAAAAACAGGAGTGTGTGTAATCTCCATCATGTATTTTTCTCATCAGTGTTTTGGGACACCGATTCTTGCAAAAGGACACCGATTCTTGCAAAAACTCTTTCCATGTGACTTCGGCAAGAATCACTCCTTGTCGTTCTTAGTGCTAGACAATTTTAGCATCTTGTCAATATGTATTTTGTTCAGCCCCATGAGGTAAATCTATTTCCATAGATAATTATGCCTAATATCAAGGCTATTTAGCCCAAGCACGTCATCGAAAAACTATTTTCAAATGAAGTCGTAATTCGTGTCAGGAAATTTATTTCCAATTAACAATGTGTCAAGCACACAAGGTTTTCAGTAACAGTATTATGCTCCCACTTACTTTCTTGAAACAACAAGCATCTTCATTACCCATTGATGAAGTCAAACCCCTTTGACCATTCCATCAAAAACAAAGATTCCAACTCCATTTTGCTCTCTTCTTTCCATTGCTGGAAATCTGGATCGACAAAATACTTTGGATTGTATCACATACAAGTCCTAGGTTGTATTTCCATTTCATGGAAATTCCTTTGTCATCCATGTTTCATATCTCATGTTTGAAATATGTATTAATTGCTAGTTTAACCCGAACCAAATTTAAGCATTGCTACGGTGAGACAATCTCATTGTAGTCAACTCCATGAACTTGCTATTGCAACAAGTCGAGCTTAATGGATAAACCATTTTAATTTGTATCAGTTTATAGTCCCATTACAATCCGTTAGGCTCTATGTCTTTCGGAGGGTTTATCAAGATTTAAATCTTGAATCATTTATGGAAACTATCTCGGATTATATTGGCATTTAGCTAGTTCCAGAGTCAGGGCCCATCAACGCTTCTTTGTGTATCATAGGTATACTGTTGTCTAACAACAATATCTCGTTTGCGCACCTGAGAGGTCTGCACGAGCCTTGCCTACGTGGTTCAACTGCAAGTTCGATCGAAGTCCATACATTTTATTGTAGAGACTTCCATATCAGTCGTAGTAAGAAACTCTGGAATTACTTCCAAGGTTCCTTTCCTTTGATCTGATGACGAAGATATTGTTATCTCGTCGAGTTGCACTGTCCTCCCACTCACCCTTTTGCAAGAACTATTCTCTTTAAAAGCATACCGTTTTCTGGCAAAATCCTTTGCCTCGGTATAGTGGTGGAGGAATACCCAATGACTTGGGATAACTTACAAAGTTGCACTTGTCTGATTTGGAATAGGTTTGTAACCTTTTACCCAAGCCCCATATTCCAAATTTTAAGAAACGATATAACATGGTTGGGTGTACCATACCATGCCATCATTTCGACAGACCTAATGGAGCTCTTTTCAGTGTAAAATCCGCAGTCTCTAAAGCATTACTTTAAAAAGTGATAATGGCAATTATATTTATGTCATCTTTGATCTTACCATGTCATAAATGGTTTGATTACATCTTCACACACATTCCACTCATAGTGGTGTTCCGGGAGGTGTAAGTTATGAAACTCTTTTCACAACTCACCAGACATTCGCTAAAGTTGTAACTCAAATATTCCTTTCGGCAATCAAATTGCAAAAACATAATTTTCTTGTTACAGTAACTTCTACTTCATTTTTGAGAACCTTTTGAATGATTTCAAAAGATCCAGACTTACGTCTCATCAAGCAAATATCCATATATCTACTTGAGTCATTTCTGAAGATAGATAAACCCACTACTTGCAGCAACATTTATTGAACTACACACATCAAAATGTACGATCACCAATAAGTTTGTTGCTCGTTCTTTATGACCTTTGAACGGTATTTCAGTCACTTCACTTTTTGGTGGAAAGTTGCAAGTGTCACATGATTCAAAATCAAATGACTTCAAAATCCATCATAATGGAGTTTTTCCATGCGGGTTTCTCCAATGTGAACAAAATCAGTGCCACACATGTGTGGTATTCTCTTAGTTTTGCGGCAGTTAGCGTAAGTGTTATGGATGTATAATTTTACCATCAATATTCATAACATACACCCCGTCTAGGATGGAAGCATGGCCCTTCATGTTATTCGTAATAATGAACAACAATTGTTCTTTTATGAGCAACCCTTTTTTAATAAACATTGTGCAATGGGCTAGAGTGTATGAAACTATAAAATGAATTATGAAAGTAAACACAGAGGTAATATATTAATATCATTATTCATAACCTACATGTCATTCATAATGAAAGTATGGCCCTTATGTTATTCATAACACCGAACATCAAAAGTTCTCTTATGAACAACCTTCTTGCAAATATACCTTGTGCAATGGGCTAGAATGTGTAAAACTCTATAATGAATTATGAAAATAAATACATAGGGAATACACCACTGGAAGGTATAGTAACTTTTACTATGATCCCATCGCGTATCAAAACCTCATTCCTGGCTAGTCTTTCAGGCCGTAGTAGTTGTTGCATCGATTCACAACAGAATGCAATCGAGCGGGTATCTTTGTGATCAACTCACAATACCCAAGAATTAGTGATTAACATGTTTAATCATAATTCCCAAGAACTATTTCTTCTGACCAGCCTTCTATACATCAATAACTCGGATGACATTCATACATATGAGCTGGATATTCCAGTCTTCACTCCTTTTCCCTTTATACTTCTAACAGTTTAACTTTTAGTATTTCTCCGACTCTCAAAAGAAGCACCCAACTTAAGAGTGGCGTTAGCTCCGGACTTCATAGGCGTGTAAGTCATACTAACACCCTTTGGACACTTCCTTTCTTTTTAAGTTGTTATTTTATTCACCTTTCATCATATGACAGGCGTTCTTCTCGGTCCCTCTCTTATCAGTCTAATGCATAGTAAACACATTAATAATAATTTGCAAACAAACATTGATTTGTATATTTCATATCTTTCAGCCTTTGTTTGTATATGAAAATTAATTTTCAGTTCCATGAATATCACATAACTATCCCAAAACTTTCGAAGTTCGGGTTTCATGGAGGCAAACATATTGCACTTGACCGCAACGGAATCCTAGCTTTTGGATCGAAGAACGAGAGTCTCATCATCCATAGCATTTAGCGGGAGTATACGGAAAGCATGCGATAGGACAAAGTCCTTCTCGGTACTTTTGAGGACAATCCTCACATTACGTTACCAATCATAAAGTTTTAACCAGATAGCTAACAGCTATTCAATTTTAACAGGGAAGGTGGAAACGCGAGCCATTATTCTACAACTATTTTGCAAGAAACACTTAGAAAATGTTCATTATTAATTTCACTCAGAACTAAACATATTAATGCAACTGTGTGCTCCCACTCAAATCAATATCTCTCGTAATTGATTTAGAGTGATTCAAGATCCATGTTTCTATTCGATGCCATTGATGGGTTCATCACTGATGACACGAATTTCAATCGGTAGGCCAACTTTCCGATCACATCTCTATGTGATTCTTGTTCATCTTTCGATGGGCGTGTTCCGAGCTCAGGACTCTCCTGCCTGAACGTCAAAGACAACCAAGTGATCTTGCTGCGAGGTCTGACCTCACCTGCCTCATTCCTCTCGATTCGTTCGTGCTCATGTGTACATGGCGCACCCCAAAAAGATACGAATTTCAGATGGTGCTATACTTGGGTGAACACTAACTACTTTGACCTTTTAAGTGAGACATCACCCTAATAAAAGCGACTGCCACGCAATCAAGAAGGGTGCATCATAAGGGATAAACATCTCAGACAATTCATAATAGCATGATATGGTATAGCCCTTTCTGATGGAGAAGTATTTCATTTCATCGTCTTCGGCATTTGCGTCCGTGTTCACCTTCGTGAAGATTGCCACCACCTTGTCGATGCACCAGATAATATTGCTATCTCTATAGCTAATAAAATAAGTGCATTACTTAAGGTTGACATGCAGGTCATTAAAGTGACAATCATATGGCTCCAGCCATCATGCCGAATCATGACACGCAGGTCATGTTAATTTACGTTATACAGTCATCTCATACATAATCAAATTATTATGAGCACTGCTATACCACATCACATGCAAACCATCCTGCAAAACCAAGTTAGACGCCTCTAATCGGTTCATACAAAAAAGGTTTTACGTGGCTTCTAAGGTTTCGAAACAAACCGAAGCTACCTACATCCATCATCAAGTATGATAATTGAAGTCTCTATATTAACTTTGCAGCGTGTATGAAGCATGAGAGAATAAAATCTTGAACCCCATACTAAACTCCGTCATACGTATGACCCCGTGGAGATCATATCTGCATTGCCCTTTCGTCTGCGAAACATCCATCTTTCATTAACTATGGTGGAACCCAAAGAACTGTTAACACTTCGCTGATCTGTCAATCAGCATACTCAGGAGCAGCATGAGAGGATCATGGATTGCCAGAACTTTATGAGATTCCACCATGCCGTCAAGATCAGGATTATGCAAATTCAAGGGAAGCAATAAGAACATCGGGTAACAGATGTCATCTGCTACCCGCACAAATAATTTTTAGTAATAGAACTCATCTATTACCTAATTATATTGTGCAACACCCATACATCTCTATGTATTCTAGATCGCAACCTGCATCTACGCATAGCACGGCTCATGATGCCACTGTAGGGGAACGTAGCAGAAAACAAAAAAATTCCAAACTACGCACGAGCCCAGGACCATTATGGAGACTCACACAAGGTTTGATCTTTTTGTTACCGACTCGGAGCGCAGCGGAAGTAGAGTCATTGACGATCGGTGGTGCAGATCCCCGCCGCTAGGATTTCCAACCTCCCAACCGTGAGGATGTACTCCCTCATCTGCTCCCCGGACGGATCTCCGGGCAGCCCTTCGGGAGGCCTCGGGACATCCCTCGGATAGTCCCACCGGACGGATCCTGGGACAGTCCTTCAGGAGGACCTCAGAATCTCGGACGGTCACTCCGATAGCCCTTCGGGAGGCACTCTCGAACTAAGACCAAAAATACGATCTCTGTACAGAGTTCGACACATACGGTGTCATCTATCTAGCAGGGCTTCGCTGTCCAGAACTACTTCCCACTGGAACCCAGACAGCCTTTCGGCTCTACGAAACTATTTCGCGGGGAGGGAGAGAGAAGCCAAATCATTGCATGGCACTTGTATCAGAGAAAGGGATGAGGTTTGGGCAGCCCCCTCACATCTATTTATAGGGAAACCAAGGGGTATAGTGGTCATTCCAAAAAACCCAAAAATGCCCATGAATGGGCTCCTCCACAAGGGCATAAAGGGGAAGTAATGCAGCAAGTGGGGCCCCATGGAGGAGCCCCTCATGTGGTTGTCCAACCCTCTTGGGGGGCCAAGGGGGGTTTCTTAGCCCCCAAGCCTTCTAGAAGCCTTTTGGAAAATATCCCAAAAGGTGGTTTTCCATAAATAACCCAAAAAGCACTTTCGCTATTCACGACGACATTTTTCAGCGGCCTTTAGAACTCAAAATATTTATCTGGGCTTAGAACATTTCCAGTACCCACCAAAATGATTTTCAACGTGTTCCGAAACAATTCCGGATTAGTGATTTTCATCTATGAAAGGCATCTGAAGTGGTCCTGGCAGCTCCGGAGCACATCTGGTTATTATCCCAGAAATTCCAGAAAGTTTCCCGAATGATTCTGGCACCCTCCAAGAATTATCAGGCATGTGCCAAAACCAATTTGACTTAACAGTATATCCCGAAAGAAGTTTTCGGTTTCACAGAAACCCATCCGATGACCTCTCTCTCCGAAACTTTTCCGGTGTCCGAAACTTTTCTCGTGTCCGAAACTTTTTCTGTGATTTTCTCTCAGACTCCCTGTCTAGTATTCAGCAGATAGATGACCCTTAAGCGTGTGACCCTATTGGTTTGGTGAAGTATAGGCATGACCCGGAACCCTTCCGATCAATGATCAACATCGGAGTCGTGGACACCCATATTGACCCCTATACACACACGAATGAATATTCGAGTGAGCCTCCAGTTGCCGTGTGCTATTCCTGTTGCTTCACGATATGTTACAAATACCCGAGGTGAGACATGTTGGCATTCCTGTGGATCAACAACTTGTCCACTATGCCAGTTAACTCGTTATCGGTATTGTTCTCTTTTCTCGTTACCGTGTTCCGGCATCCCCGTGATCAAATCACAAAGTGTCTGGCCAGACGATGATGGATACCATAACACCGAGAGGGCCCACAGATATCTCTCCATCGTCGGAGGAGCAAATCCCAATCCTGAGCAATCAAGTTACTTGACATACTTTTCCATGAACCCGTAAGCCGCCGTAATAGCCACCCATTTACGGATGTCGTTTAACAAACCCCAAAGTTCATGAAGCAAGCATGAAGAAACTCGATAGTCTTATGGTCTAAGGAATCATGCAAACGTTAACCATCTCTGTGTAATTTACCATTAACTTGTGACGAATGAATCTCATAGCATAACATCAATCCGGGTCGATGCAACACAAATGTTCTATTAACATTGTGCCCTCAAAATTGCTGGCATGGACATGCCCATGATCAAGAAAATAGAACCATCATGCAACACTTGAGCTTGTTTTAGAGGCCAAACTAGGAATACATTTCACCGTTTATTATTCCACACGTGCATATGAGTCTTCCTCCGAGCCTCGTGGTTATTGCAGACCCGAGAACCATAGCAGTTATAGCATGGAACATAAACATAATTATGAACATGGAGATAAACAGTAAGATTTATTATTGCCTCTAGGGCATATATCCTACACCCTCCTCGGTGCCCCCCTGCACCGCCTCTTCGCTCTATAAATACCACAAAATCCAGAAACCCTAGCGGAATCGACAAAAAATAATTCCAGCCTCCACAAGTTCCAGAACCATGAGATCCAATCTAGAGCCCTATTAGAACACTCTGCCAGAGGGGAACACGATCACGGAGGGGATCATCATCCTCATTGGTGCCTCTCCTGTGATGCGTGAGTAGTTCATATCAGACCTATGGGTCCGTGGCAGTAGCTAGATGGCTTCTTCTCTCTATGTTTCTCAATACAATGGTCTCTTGGAGATCTATTTTATGTAAAGCTTTTGTGCGGTGTGTTTGTTGGGATCCGATGGACAATGAGTTTATGATCAAATTTTTCTTTGAGTTTTATATCCAATCTTGATTATTATAGCCTCATATTTCTTCTCCGATATTTGGGTTTTGATTGGCCATCTTGATCTATTTATCTTGCCATGTGAAGATGAGCTTTTTGATGGGTTCGATCTTGTGGTGTCCTTTCGCAGTGACACCACAGGCAGCAAGGCACGCATGTATCATTGCTATTCAGGATAAAAAGATGGGGTCTATTCCGACATGAATATATCTTGTCTAGATCATGTCATCGTTCTTATTGCATTACTCCGTTTCTCCATGAACTTAATACACTACATGCATGCTGGATAGCGGTCGATGTGTGGAGTAATAGTAGTAGATGCATGCAGGAGTCGGTCTATTAATCTTGGACGTGACGCCTATATACATGATCATTGTTATTTGGATATCGTCATGATTATTTGTCGTTCTATCAATTGCCCAACAGTAATTTGTCTACCCACCGTTGCTATTTTCCTGAGAGAAGCCACTAGTGAAATATACGGCCCCCGGGTCTCTTTTATCTTCATATACTTTCATATCTACATCGCTAATTGCTTTTTCCTTCTGTTGCAACTTTTAGTTTCAGATCTATATATATTATCAAAAACACAAAAATACTTTGCTGCACTTTTTTGTTACCTACTTTATTTCGTGTTTACGAGAGATCTATACATCAAAACTATAATCAATCTATCTATCTTTTTACCCGTGAGGGATAGACAACCCCTCTCTTACGTCGGGTTGCAAGTGTTTTGTGATTTGTGTGCAGTCGATGTCTACATAGTGTTTGGGTGATTCTCCTACTGGCTCGATAACCTTGGTCCCATCTGAGGGAAATACCTACCGTTGTTGTGATGCATCATCCCTTTCTCTTTTGGGAAAATACCGACGTAGTTCAAGCGACATAAGGCCCCGCGACCAACATCACGACCTATCAGGCATACTATATCAACGGATACTTGTTCTACACGGAGGCCAAAATATGAACAATGATTTTCAGAACTCGGAGGTGACACGGAATGGTCGAGGAGATCTGGGAGCTTGACTATTCTGGACTGCACAACGCGATGATGTTCCATGTCAGCTGCTAAAATATCGAAAGAGAAAAACGGTATTTCCCTACAATGTCTATACCCGACGCCAAGAGCGCTAGCATGAACGCCATCGCAAAAAACGAGCCATGGGTACACGCTAAGCACGTGACACAATGCTTCTTCATGACTAACAAGAGGAATCCCAGCCGTGTTGTCGTGGGGAGAGAAAAAAGGAGCATCATTGTAATGGATGGAGTCGCCAACGAGGAAGGCTACGACGAGTATGACAACCCGATGAGGGAAGATGACGATGACAATGAAGCATACGTCAAAAGAAAAATCAATACAACATTACCTAAGAAATATCGTACTCCATGGAAAAGGAAAAGTCACGACAAGGGGCTCAATTATTCGTCAATGAAGAAGAAGGGGAAGAAGCTCACTCAAAAAAAAACATCGACAATGAGAAACCATGCATCATATATATATTATGTACACACTTAATCATTATCAGTGAAATGATGTGTAGTATAAACCGCCGCCTGAGTTATATACATTGTTGTATCCGATCCGATCCCCTTCTTCCCGGCTCCATCTTCTGTCGGAAAAGAAAGGAAAAATAAAAATGAGAAAGGAAAGAAGAAAATGAAATGGTTACAAACTAAAATTAAAGTATTAGAAAAGAAAATGAAAAAGGAGAAAGGAAATAAGAAAAATAAAGTGAAAAGAAAAAGCAAAAGCAGAAAATCAAAAGGAGAAAATGAAAAGAAAATACACAGGAATGGAAGAAGAAAAGCAATACATAGGAATAGCATTAGCGCGGGTTTAGACACGCGCTATAGCTAAGTTAGCTGTAGCGCGTTTCTGCAACCTGGCGCTACATCCAAGTTAGGTATAGCGCATTTCCAAAACCGCACTACTGCTAACTTTGACTTAGCTAGCGGGCTGGCTCCCTTCCTCCACATTCCTCCCCCCAAATCCCAACCTCACTCTCTCTGCCCTCACTAGTGTAGAAACGTGCTATTGTTCCGGTTGGTAAGGATCTTTAGTGCCGGTTCTACAACCGGCACTAAAGGGTGGGGACTAAAGGTCCCCCCTCCCTTAGTGTCGGTTCGTCACGAACCGGCACTAAAGGCCCACCACGTGGCACGAGCCCGCGCCCGGGGGCAGGGGGCCATTAGTCCCGGTTGGTTTTAGGGGTTTATGGGTTTATGATTTGTTTTTTTCTTTTAATTTAGTGTTTTCCATTTAATTCTTTTTCATTTCAAAGATATTTTACGCTGCTATATTATCCACCAATGATGTGGTAACAGGAAATAAATGATGTGGCGATGAAGCAATCACATGGTCGAGAGAGAAGCGGTCGGTCGAGCGAATATCGCTGTCAGAGTAATAACTTCAGGTATCAGCGTCAGCTTATATTGGCTTGGACTAGGAAACATGCCCGTGCGTTGCAACGAGAGACAAAAATATACTCACATTATGAAAAGAGCATTGTGCAGAAGGCATGAGAACAAGGTTGTTCGGGTGTGTAAAACTAAAAACGAACTCTTGAGAATTTCAATCGCAAACATTAGCCGGCATATCTTCACGGGCTTTTGCCATGCGACCGGTATCATATTCTATATAGTGCTGTCGGTGTACAAAAGTAGGGGCTCTCCTTTTGACCCCTTTACTTGTGCACGGGCAGTCGGAGCCACGCGCCACGGCCGCACTGGGCAAGGCAGGGGAGATGCACCGAGGTAGAACCAAAGCACGAGACAAGCGAGATGACGCCAAGATCAAGACCACAAAGGGCAGAGGGACGAAGCAGGTTCCCCCGGCAAGGCCCTTGCCGGGGTAGCTCGCCCCAACACCAACGGAGCAGTCCACCCTTGAGCCCACAGGTTCCAACATCATCAACTACGTTGGGCCAGGGCTCGGGAGGCACCTCCATAGTGGTATGTAGATCTTTGTGAAGACAAGAACAACACTCTCAATCAGAAGAGTGGAAGACGAAGAGCCTCGGCGAGATCTTTGCCGAGGAAGCCCACAAGACCCCCGACAAGATCCTTGCCGGGGACGACGGCAACGCCATGGAAAAACCCTTGTCGGGGCCCCGGCAAGGCCCTTGCCGAGGGCGTCCACGAGGCCGCAGCCGAGCCCGCACCCGCCAAGGTTTTCGCCACCAATCTCATGCAGCTGCCAGCCCACCAGCCGGGCAGGCACCTGCGTGTCGACGCAAGGCTCCTCCGACAACTCAGCGCGTGCCTACGTGGTGGCATGCAGATCTTCCTGAAGGCTCCACCACCGCGCCACCTCAGCTGCTTGCCTGCCTACATGGCGCCACCGCCTCGCTGGCTAAGGCGCGTGTCAAGACGAGGCGAAGCGGCGGTAAAGTGGAGGGGACACGTCAGGGGCGCATTTAATGCGTCTTTTTCCATAATGGCTAGCCATAAGTTAGCCACAGTACCCCGATGCCACCTCCTGGTGCCACTGTGGCGATCCCTTCGCCTATAAAAGGAGACCCAGGTCATCCAGGAGAACGATTCGGACTCTTGGACAAGTTACGCCCCCTGTAGCTAGTTCGAGCTCGTCAAGAACACAGATATACACATCCAAGCAGGACTAGGGTATTACGCATCTCTGCGGCCCAAAACTGGGTAAACGATCCGCGTGCTTGTACTGACTGCTGATCCTGCTCTCCTCACCACTAAAGCGCCCCGCAACCACAGAAGGGATCCTCGTGGTCCCATAGGTGTCGTTTCCCACCGACATCTTTGGCGCGCCAGGTAGAGGGCGCAGTAGTGAGCATCTGGTTTTGTGGCCTGTGGCACAGTTCCTCATCACCATGGCCCCCAACAAGGAGATGGCCAGGAGAAAAAGACGCCGCCTGCGAACGCGTAGGACGCCAGCGCGGCAACAAAAGAGCTAAGTCATGCGAAACCTTAAGCAACTCCCTTTTTATATGTGAGGTTATTGTCCCCGAAGATTCTGCCCTATGTATGGAAGCCTGCACGCAAATGGGCCCTTCCACGATTGGCAACGCCCTTGTTCTGTTTCGAGTCCGCTCAACAGCTCAAGCTGCTCCAAGGCCCCGAGAACAACTTCGAAGAACAGGGTCAGCTTGGCGTTGGTGGTCCCGCCGCGCTCTAGGGCGTACCTCGCATTTGGTATCCCCATGGTAGCCAGCTGAGCGGTGATCCTGCTGGCGACGTCCTCGAGGCGGCCGATCTAGTGGTTCTGACCATCCACGAAATCCTAGTGGGTGGCGGCCTCGTCCTTCCGCAGCTGCTTCTCGGTCTCCAGCTCCTTGGCCAGGGTCCCTTCCCGGGCCTTGGCCTCCGAGAGCATCCCATCGAGGGCCTCCAGCTTGAGCTTCAGGTCCCTGATCGAGTCGTTGGCCTTGGAGAGCTGCTCGGCCTTGCCAAGGATGGCGCCTTGTGCCTCTGTCAGGGCGCCGTTGAGCGTGTCCTTCTCCTCGGCCAACTTCAGGGTCTGGTCCTTCAGCCTGTCCCGCGCCGCCTCCAACTCCTTCACCATGCCGGCGTGAATGAGAGCCTGAGCATCAAGCGCCTCTCTGTGCCTCTGCTCCAGCTCTTGGGTCCGCTGTGCGACAAGTTTCTCCACCTCTTCATCCTTGCCGCGGAGCATGGCGGCGAGCTTCTCCTCATGCACGTCAACGTCCTGTTCCTGGGTGTTCAGTGCGGCCTCGTGCTGGGTCCGGGCGGCTTCAGCGGCGGCGGCCAAGTTCTTCGCCGCCTCTTGGGCCTTCTCGACGTCGGCCAGCTTCATGGTGAGCTCCACATCACGCTTGGCCAGCTCGCCGTGGGCGGCCTTCAGCTTGTCACGAGCCTGGCTAAACCAGTCCTACGTCTCGGCGACGCGCCCCTGGAGGTCCGCCTCCACCTTCTCCGCCACCGCCATCCTGGACCTAGCTTTGTCCAGGCGGGCACGGTGGAGCGCCTGGAGCTTCCGGAAGCTGGCGCCCATGGCCTGGAGAAGCCGCTCCTCCTGGGAGCCGTCGCCGCCAATGGCCTGCTCGTCAACGACCTCAAGCCCGGAGGCGGCAAGCACGTCGTCGTCAAACACCTCTCCCTCCACGGGCGTCCTGGTGCTCGACGCGCCTGGGAGGTGGACGAACAAGTCGTCACTCACCCTCAGGTACTTGCCGGAGCCGGAAGCAGCAGAGGAAGAAGGCTGGTCCTCAGCCACCTCCTCCTCCTCGGGGGCGGCCTTGCCGGCCTCCCTGGCATGCCCCTTGCCGGCCTCCTCAGCGCCGGCCTTGCCCGCCTCCTCCGCGCCGGCCTTGCCAGCCTCCCCAGCAGGCTCCTTTGCAGCGTCCTCAGCAGCGCCCCTGGCGGCCTCCTCGGCGGTGGTTTTCTCGGCCTCCGCCGCTGTGTTCTTGGCCACGTCCTCGATGACGATGTCCAGGTCCTCCCGGTCCGTCGAGAGAGGATCTGGATATCACGAAGAGAGTGGGGGTAAAGCCAAGGTCAAAGATTCAAAAAGAAGAGAAAAAGCAGGGACGAAGGGCGAGCGACTTACCAGTGCCAGGCTGAGAAGCGGAAGTCCCCTCCCCGCCAACGTTTGGCGCCGGGGCAAAGCCGCCAGCACCCAAGTTCTCCTCCTCCTCCTCCATTTGCGTGGGCTCGGCGCTTGGCGCCCTTGCCGGAGATGCCCGTCGGGGCGGCGTAGTCGACGGGGGCGGCGTGTTGGGAGTAGCCCTCTGCGGCTCCTCCTCCTGCTGCTCCCCTCCTACGCACCCGGCAAGGTCAGCACCAGAGTGTCATACCCCTAACACATGCTGCCAAGGGGATAGTAATGAACTTACGGAGGGGGCTGCTGTCCGGGCTGCTTAACAGCACCAATGGCGACTTTGAAGTACCAGCCGGGGGCTGGCCTCCCGCCGAGGCCTTGGCCCTCTTCACTCTATGGGCCAACGTCTCCACATCCCTGCAAAGACGAAGACAAGTCAAGACAAGTGGTACAGATATAAGGGATGGAGATGACGGGAAGAGCGGGATGCTTACTCCTCGTCCACCTCCTCCTTTGTTGCCTTGCTCTTCCTCCTCGGGCTGAGAGATCCGAGGTCAAAGGAGAGACGCGCGCCGGCGTCTGCCGGGGAAGGAGAGGAAGGCGGGGTCTGCGCACACCTGGATGAAGAGGAAGTAGATGCCTTCTTCTTCGCCACCGCGGCTGAAAGTGCAACTTTCCCTGGGTGGTTTTGGTAATTCCTAACAACATATATCTCATTGAGCTAATGCTACTTCAAGATAAATATTTCAGGAAAGCTCAATGATTGGCATGGCATGGATGAGAAAAGTGGATCCCTCAAAATGCAAAGGACAAAAGGATTGGCTCAAGCTCAAAGCAGAAGACTCTACATTTTCTATTTTAGTGATCCAAGATCACATTGAGTCTATAGGAAAAGCCAATACTATCAAGGAGGGATGAGGTGTTGCTTAATGGCTTTCTTGCTCAAAGTGCTTAGTGATATGCTCCAAAGCCCTCAACTACTTTCTCATATCCACATATGACCCAAACCAAAAGTCTAACACGGACCTACCGATTCTTTCTATCCGGCGCCACCGAGTTCAGATGTCATAGCCACTGCCACAAACCCTAGGCAAATCAGTCTCACCAATAGGGATCTCGGTCTCACCGAGATGGGGTTGTAATCTCTCTGTTTCCATTCGTAACATTTCGGTCAAACCGGGATGAGTGATCGGTCCCACGGAGATTACAATGCAAACTCTCTGTTTCCTTTTCGTAACGTTTCGGTTTTACCGAGATGAGCGAATCGGTCCCACCGAGTTTGCCTGACCAACTCTCTGGTTAGCTTATTACCAAAATCGGGCTCACCGAGTTTGAGTAATCGGTCTCACCGAGATTACATTATGCCCTAACCCTCATCATATCGGTCCTACCGAGTTGTCATGTTGGTCCCACCAAAAATCCTAACGGTCACATTATTTGCTAAATCGGTCCGACCGAGTTTCACGATTCGGTCCCACCGAGATTGGTAAGTTGTGTGTAACGGTTAGATTTTGTGTGGAGGCTATATATACCCCTCCACCCACTGTTCATTCGTGGAGAGAGCCATCAGAACGTGCCTACACTTCCAACATACATTTTTCTGAGAGAGAACCACCTACACTTGTGTTGAGACCAAGATATTCCATTCCTACCATATGAATCTTGATCTCTAGCCTTCCCCAAGTTGCTTTCCACTCAAATCTTCTTTCCACCAAATCAATATCATGTGAGAGAGAGTTGAGTGTTGGGGAGACTATCATTTGAAGCACAAGAGCAAGGAGTTGATCATCAACACACATTTGTTACTTCTTGGAGAGTGGTGTCTCCTAGATTGGCTAGGTGTCACTTTTGAGCCTCCGACAAGATTGTGGAGTTGAACCAAGGAGTTTGTAAGGGCAAGGAGATCGCCTACTTCGTGAAGATCTACCCTAGTGAGGCAAGTCCTTCATGGGCGACGGCCATGGTGGGATAGACAAGGTTGCTTCTTCGTGGACCCTTCGTCGGTGGAGCCCTCCGTGGACTCGCGCAACCATTACCCTTCGTGGGTAGAAGTCTCCATCAACGTGGATGTACGATAGCACCACCTATCGGAACCACGGGTAAAAAATCTCTGTGTCAACATTGCGTTTGCTCCCTCAAACTCCTCCCCTTTACCTTCATATGCAATTGTTTTACATTCCGCTGCTATACTCTTAGAATTGCATGTGTAGGTTGATTGCTTGACTTGTGCTAAGTTGCTAAAATCAGCCAAGAACTAAAATTGGGAAAAGGCTAGATTTTTATTTGGTCAAGTAGTCTAATCACCCCCCCTCTAGACATACTTTCGATCCTACAAGTGGTATCAGAGCTTTGGTCTCCATTTGTCTTGATCACCATAGCTTTTGGTGATCGTAGCCTTGGTTTCACAACCTAGGAGAGTATGGCATCTAGCGAGCGAAATTACCACTGTAGAGGTCCTTACTTTGATGGTACTAATTTTGCTAGTTGGAAGCATAAGATGAAAATGCATATTTTTGGACATAACCCCGCCGTTTGGGCTATTGTGTGCATTGGCTTGCAAGGTGAATTCTTTGATGGGAGAGAACCGAGTCGTGAAGCTACCGCGGAAGAGTTGAAGATGTTGCAATACAACGCTCAAGCTTGTGATATCCTCTTCAACGGATTGTGCCACGAAGAATTCAACAAAATCAGCCGTCTTGAGAATGCAAAGGAAATTTGGGATACTTTGATTGATATGCACGAAGGTACCGACTCTGTCAAGGAATCCAAATTGGATGTGCTTCAAAGTCAGCTTGACAAGTTCAAAATGAAGGATGGTGGTGGTGTCGCTAAAATGTACTCTAGGCTTTCTCTTATCACAAATGAGATTGCCGGCTTAGGAAGTGAAGAGATGACCGACAAATTCATCATCAAGAAGATCCTAAGAGCTTTGGACGGAAAATATGATACCGTGTGCACATTGATCCAAATGATGCCAAATTACAAAGATCTCAAGCCAACGGAAGTCATTGGAAGAATTGTTGCTCATGAGATGTCACTCAAGGATAAGGAGGATCTCCACAACAAGTCAAGTGCTTACAAAGCCTCATGTGAAGCTCCCATATCATCAAGTGAGAAACAAACCTTCAATGAAGAATTGAGCCTAATGGTGAAGAACTTCAACAAGTTCTACAAGAGTAGAAGCATGGAGAGAAGTTCCAAGTCAAGGTCATACAATGACAAAAGATCTTCTAGTCGTGAGCGTAATTGCTACAATTGTGGAAGACCCGGACACTATTCCAATGAGTGTACGGCACCCTACAAAAGAAGGGAAGATTCTCAAAAGAGAAGAAGTAGAAGAGAAGAATCACCATCAAGAGAGAGAAGGAGTAGAGATGATCGTTATGAACAAAGAACATCCCGGAGAAGCAAGGATTCGGAAAGGAAGGACAAGTCATCAAGGAGCTACACAAAACAAAGACATCAAGCTCATGTTGGTGAATGGGTATCCGGCTCCGACTCCGACAATCATTCCGAGAGAAGTTATCACTCCGACTCTGAAAATACTCAAGATGAAGGTGTTGCCGGTCTAGCACTTGTGTCAACCAACTCCAACGACATATTTCATTCACCAAATGAAGGACTTGGAAGATGCTTCATGGCTAAAGGCCCAAAGGTATCACACCCCGAGTATGTTGATTTCAATAGTGATGAAGATGACTTGTTAGGTGATGATGATTTACTTGTTGACAACTCTAGTGATGAATACTATGATGAAACGTCAATTAATCATGCTAATCAAGATAAAACGAATGACAATGATAAGGAGAAGATTGAGCACCTAACTAAAGAACTAAACACTCTTAAGTTAGCTCATGAAACTATCTTAGAAGATCATCGAGAACTTTTAAGGACTCATGAGAAGTTACGTTTCGAAAAGCTCAACCTTGAGCAAGAGCATGAGTCCTTAAAGGCAATCAATGATGATCTTCGCAAGAAAATTTCTTCTTACATTGCCAAGCGTTTACTCCTATCTACTTACATGCCTCAAGTCGAGTCTAGTAACAAGAACAAGAAGGATTTTTCCTCTAGTAGTAACAATAATCATGCTAAATCCAATGTTGTTGCTTCTAGTAGTTCTCTTGATTCCACAAATGATTCTCTTAGCCAAGTTACACTTGAGCAAGAAAATAGCTTATTGAAGGGAATTATAGAGAAAGGTGTTTACAAGAGCCTTGCCGGGAGTAAGCAATTCGAGGAAATTGTACACAAGCAAGGAAGGCACCGGAAGAACCAAGGTGTTGGTTTTGAACGAAAGTTCAGTGCCAATGGAGTTGAGTGGGAAGAAGATCAATTCCCCAAGACGAAGTTTGTTCCTCAACAAGAGAAGTATGATCCTACTTCCTTCAAAGGGACACAAGCTCAAGATGATCTTCCACCACAAGACCACAAGCAAAAATGCAAGGACAAGCTTCAAGAGGAGATTGATGCATTTGAAGAAGCTCATAAGGCCTTGGTCAAGTGGGTTCCCAAGACTACGACAAGTTCTACCTCATCAAGTACAACTACAACTCCAAGGATTCCCATCAAGATGACGTGGATCCCAAAGAAGAAGAACTAGAGAGTTCTTGAGGGTGACTCCGCCAACATATTTCACTCTTATCATTTTGGCAAGGACAAGTGCAATCAACTTCCACATCTTGCACTAGTTCAAGGAGTCACAAACTCTCTTGTTGGTAAGACAAGGGACAAGGTAACCCAATGCTTTCATGGACATCATCTTGTGTGTGCATCACTCTATGTCTATGGATATCCTTGTTTGTTACTTGTGGGACTAACCCGTGTAGGTATTGAAAGTGCAACTCACTCCAAGGGATTGCTCCACATCTTCAACACCTACATCAACATTGAGCATCCACATCTTCAACACCTACATGAAGTCATCATCGACAAAACCCAAGGCTAGTCCATCCCTCTTAGGGGGGATCTCACATCTAGGGGGAGCTTTACTCTAAGAATTGAGCTAAAGCAACTCTAATGGTGTGAACACAACAATGCTTTATGTAAAAGTGGTAACCCCACTTGTGCTTAAACGATGAGTATGACCGATGATCAAATGATTCTCATTTGACTCCTATGTCAATATACTCATCTATAGATGACCTAGTCATCGCCAATTGCTTGATAGATGCTAGAATGGTTGTGCATGCTTTGCCACATATTTCATTTGTCACTTTATTGTGTGAGCATGTTGGTTGCATAATTTACTCATTCGAGGACATCCACTTGTAGCTTTGATTGTTCGGATTCTTTTCTTTTGCCAAGTGGATGGACAAGAATGCCTAAGAACCTTCTCTAGCTATCTATGCTTTTCTTGTCTCAAACTCTATTCATGCTACATCACAAAGTTTGATCAAGTCCGATTCGAACCACTCTGTGTGAGGAGCACTCGGAGTCCCCGATTCGTCATAGACTTAAACTTCCAAAACCTCTTTGTGTGTTTCGGTCTGACCGATTCATCCATTTCGGTCATACCGAGATCACTAAGTTGATCTAGGTTTTCAATCTCGGTGCAACCGATTTGAACTTTTCGGTATGCCGAGTTGCTGTAACTGCTTGCAATTATGCATCTCGGTGCCACCGAGTTGTTCCACTCGCTCACACCGACAGGGTCAGGCTATATATATCCACGGGAAAAAATTTGGAAATTTTTCCGAACCTCTTCGCCCGCGCACTGCCTGCTCTGCCTCCTCGGGTCTCTGGATCGTCCTCCTCGTCGCCAGCGACCTCCAGCCGCTGGTCTCCACCGCCGTCAACAGGATTCTACTCCGCCGTTGCCGCCGTAGCAAGTCCATCACCGCATTAGGGTATGGATTTGAAACTTTGTGCTATTCCTCACTCCGATTCCTAGCACATTGCATTGCCATGTATCTTGCCACGATTGAGATCTTCCTATCCAGCGAAAACACTCCGTAGATTAGTTTTGGATTCAAAATTGAGGGTTAGGTTTCCGCCGAACTCATCTCGGACCGACCGAGTTGTAGAAATCGGTCCCACCGATTTGGCTCAGGCCAGTGCACATGTGATTCTCGGTCTGACCGAGAATTGCAAATCGGTGTGACCGAGTTCGATTTTTTGTGAAACCCCAGCAGTCTCGGTGCCACCGAACCGTGACTCGGTCTGACCGAGTTCACTAGTTTACGTTCCAAAAGCTGCTTCGGTATCACCGAGTTTACAAATCGGTAGCTCCGAAATGCTTTCTGTGGAAAACTAAAACTAAGTCTTTCACTCAATCTTTTTGCAAAAACCTCTGTGCTTTGTGATGCTCATCCACTCTACCTCATCTATATCTATTCACAGCGTCTGCTGTCAGGGTTTGCACCATGTCAGATCAGAGTGACAGTCAGAACAAGTCTGAGGAGCAAGTTCAGATGAGTGAGGGCACTAGTCCCTCTAGCAGTTCTGATGAGGGTAGCAGCAGCACACCCAGCAATTTGCCAAAGGCAGCCACCAGGGCCAGAAAGAAGAGAACATCTGAGTCTGAAGATGATGACTATGTGGCTGTTGAGGATGAGGCCACCTCAAAGAAGAAAGTTCTGAAGAAGGAATATGGCACAGCTGCTACCACTAAGTCTGGACTGAAAACTAAGATGCGAGCAAGAAGACAGCCCATGTCTAAGCCAAGAAAAGTTGCCACTGGTGAAACCATGAAGTTCACCATTGAGTCTGATAATGAAGCTGCTGGCCAAGATAAGAAGAAGAAGAGAGTCAGAACTACTTCTGCCAAAGTACTTGGCAAGCCCTCAATAAGGAGAGACTCTGAAGATGAAGAGGAAGAGGATGCTGCACCAGCTCCTAAAGCTCAAAAGCTGATGGGAGATGCTATAAGGTCAGGGGCTGCTCCATCTAAGCCCAAAGGTGCTCCCAAAGCTGCTGCTCCTAAAGCCAAGTCTGCACCCAAGAGAAACACCAGAAATATTCCAGCTGCAGAGAAGAACAAGGCCCCCTAGTGCCTGAAGCTGCTGAAGAAGAAGATGGAGACTCACTTGTCTTGAGAAAGCTGAAGCCCAAGATCCTAGATCATAATGATGCTCACCCAGTTGCAGAAGATATGAAGCTCAGGAAGGATGCAGGTCTGAGACAGTGGAGATTGACTGACCCCTATGCAGTCAGGAGAAGGACTGCTATGGACTACAAGTTTCACACTAAAGAACAGCAGGATTTCTATGGGACAGTGCTGCTTGACAAGAAGCCCATAGTTTGTGATATGAGATGGGTTGACTGGGAGTATATCAGGAAGAATGAAGAGCACTATCCTGGAGTTTATGACAGTTTCAAGTCTTGTGGAGTAGTAGGCTTTGTTGGGCAGAAGCTCACAAAGTGGAATGATGAGCTCATTATGCAATTTTACTCCACAGCTCATTTCTACCCAGATGGGAGGATAGTCTCGATGTATGAGGGTACAAGGTACCAATCAACAGTTTAAGAATGTTCTGAGTTGATAAATGCTCCAAAAGAGAATGAGGATGACTTGGATATCTATGCCAAGAAGAAGAAAGACCACAACTCTATGGCTCACATGTACAGAGGGATCCCAGATGCTGCACTTGAGACTCACAAGTTTGGATTTGTACACTATTTGTTGTCAGGACTGCCCACTATCAACTGGATTTTAAGGCATACTTTGCTGCCCAAGTCAGGTTATCACAAGATGATCAGAGGCCATGCAATTAATTTGCTTCACATATTTGATGTGCCTCAGAAGTTCAAAGTCAAGAGCCTGATTGTGGAAACAATGAAAAGGACTACTGCTGATCAAAAGAGGAGTTTTGGGTATGCCCCACAGATTCAGGAGCTTATAAACTCCAAGATGGGCACTGGCACATATCTCTTGGACAAGGAACACCTGCCCATCGACCCTGATTTTGAGGACAATACTGTTGTGATGGATGACAATGAACCATCTTCTGTGCAAGCACAAGAGAAGAAGGAGAAGGCTGCAAAGATGCTAACTGCTGAAGAGGCATCTCTGATTCTTCTGAAGAGAAAGCAAGATCAGCTTGGTTACTTGATTGCCTCCACTCTGAGGATTGCGAAGGGCTTGGCCACCCTAAATCAAAACCAGGAGAGCTTGGAGAGAATCATAGAGCAGAAGTTTTATGCTCTTGATGTCAAAGTGACAGAGATGCAAACTTCGGTTGAGCAACTTCAGGAGGATGTGGAGGAGAAGAAGGGCATGTCTACCACAGATGCTTTTGCTAGAGTGCCCAGAGGTCAGAGATCTGCTGCAGTGCCTGTTCCAGACACCAGAGCTACATCATATGCACCAGCTACAGCTTCAGTGCATCCAGCTCCAGCACTATGCATTTTTTATGAACTTTTTGGTAACTTGTTGCCAAAGAGGGAGAAAATGTATAGATCATAGGCTTCGAGAGAGAGAGAGTGTTGCTTTTGGTCTCTCTTGTATTTTTGGTGGTTGAATTTCGTTGTTTGCCCGTTTGCTTAATACTCCATGCCTTTTGTGATACTTGCATGATCATGTGTTTGATCATATGCTATGCTACATTAATGCTTGTTGGATGATATTATCTCCTATATCCTCATATGATCATTCACTTTGCTTGGTGATGAGTGCATGAATTTAATTATTTTCATTTTGAGCGCTCCACCAAGATGTATGTGACATGGAAGAGTAACCCATGATCCTGACTCATTGTGCATTTGCAGTCCAAAGCAAATTTTAAATAATGCACAAATTTAGGGGGAGCTCTTACTTTTCACATACTTCTCAAAGCGACAATGTTTCTCAATCTTATTATCATTTGTCGAAGCTTTGATCTATATGTTGTCATCAATTACCAAAAAGGGGGACATTAAATGTGCAACTATCCCTGGGTGGTTTTGGTAATTCCTAACAACATATATCTCATTGAGCTAATGCTACTTCAAGATAAATATTTCAGGAAGCTAAGGACAAAAGGATTGGCTCAAGCTCAAAGCACAAGACACTACATCTTCTATTTTAGTGATCCAAGATCACATTGAGTCTATAGGAAAAGCCAATACTATCAAGGAGGGATGAGGTGTTGCTTAATGGCTTTCTTGCTCAAAGTGCTTAGTGATATGCTCCAAAGCCCTCAACTACTTTCTCATATCCACATATCACCCAAACCAAAACTCTAACTCGGCCCTACCGATTCTTTCTATCCGGCACCACCGAGTTCAGATGTCATAGCCACTGCCACAAACCCGAGGCAAATCGGTCTCACCGATAGGGATCTCGATCTCACCGAGATGGGGTTGTAATCTCTCTGTTTCCATTCGTAACGTTTCGGTCAAACCGAGATGAGCGATCGGTCCCACCGAGATTACAATGCAAACTGTCTGTTTCCCTTTCGTAACATTTCGGTCTTACCAAAATGAGCGAATCGGTCCCACCGAGTTTGCCTGACCAACTCTCTAGTTAGCTTATTACCAAAATCGGTCTCACCGAGTTTGAGTAATCGGTTTCACCGAGATTACGTTATGCCCTAACCCTAATTATATCGGTCCTACCGAGTTGTCATGTTGGTCCCATCGAAAATCCTAACGGTCACATTATTTGCTAAATCGGTCTGACCGAGTTTCATGATTCGGTCCCACCGAGATTGGTAAGTTGTGTGTAACGGTTAGATTTTGTGTGGAGGCTATATATACCCCTCCACCCACTCTTCATTCGTGGAGAGAGCCATCAGAATGTGCCTACACTTCCAACATACATTTTTCTGAGAGAGAACCACCTACACTTGTATTGAGACCAAGATATTCCATTCCTACCGTATGAATCTTGATCTCTAGCCTTCCCCAAGTTGCTTTCCACTCAAATCTTCTTTCCACCAAATCCATATCCTGTGAGAGAGAGTTGAGTGTTGGGGAGACTATCATTTAAAGCACAAGAGCAAGGAGTTCATCATCAACACACCAGTTGTTACTTCTTGGAGAGTGGTGTCTCCTAGATTGGCTAGGTGTCACTTGGGACCCTCCGACAAGATTGTGGAGTTGAAACTAGGAGTTTCTAAGGGCAACACTACAGGAAACAGGTAATTTGCCGTCTGTAGATTATAAACGGCAAAGACCTAAATCCAAACGGCAAAGATTTTGCTGTCAAGAAGCAAACGGCAAAGTCAGACGGCAAAGATAAGTCAGCAAAGAATACTTTGTCGTCAGCTTTTCATCGGCCAGACGGCAAAGACTTTGCCGTCAGCAAAATCTTCTTTGCCGCCAGCCTTATAAATCACAGATGGCAAAGAAATGCAGTTCTGCCGTCAGCTATTCACATCTTTGCCGTCAGCCTCGTATATCACAGACGGCAAAGAAAGGGGTCAAATTAAAAAAAACACAGCAACTTTGCCCCCGAGCGATGCGGTCAACTCATTTGAGTGCAATGCCTATCTTTCTTCTTTTTTAACAAGGGGAAGGCCCATCCGTGTGTAGTGCCGTTTCATTCAACGTCAGTGGAGTACAAAATGCAAACATCACCCAAAAAAACCTAAACTTACAAAGTAGTCCTGGAAATTAACACAAAGGACCCTAACAAGTAAGACCAAAAAGCAATCGGGTCCTTCTTCTCCACTCCGTTGCTCTGCCCACCCCGCCGTCCAGCCAACGCTCGCCTCGCCCCTGTGCTGTTCTGCTCGCCTCGCCGCTGTGCCGTTCTGCTTGCTGCGCCGCCGCCCGGCCCTGCTCAGCCGCGCAACTCCGGCCCAATCGCGCTCAGAAGCTGACTCGCTCCAGCGCCGCGGGGAGGCACGCGAGGGAGGTCGGGGTTGGTCGGTGCTCGACCGGTGGAGCGCCCGGCTGCTCTAGCGGCGGAGCTCGCGAGGCAGAGAGGAGGAGCTCGGGGTGTGGACGGGATCGGGGGCGCGACCGGAGGAGCTCGAGTGCGCATGGCCGGCCGGTGAGGACGAGCTCGCGAGGGGTGGAGCTTCACGCGGCGCTGGCGAGGTGGCGGATGGATGGGCAGAAGGGCGCTGGGCATGGCGGCGGACGGACGGCCTCGCGGGCGCTGGGCGTGGCGGCGGACGGACGGCCTCGCGGGAGCTGGCCACAGCATGCTGCTGCCCGGGGATGGGCGGGCGCCGGACGGGCGGGCGGCGTTGGCCGGCGGCGTGTGGTTGCTCAGGGGAGATGGAGGGATGAGGGCGCTGGCTGGAGGTGTGCTAGTGCTTTGGGAGATGGAGAGATGAGGCAGCACGGGGGAGAAGATGGGAATCGTGGGTGGGGCAGGTACGGGGGTGGCCTCATGGGTGGGGTCGTGGGTGGGGGCGCGTGCATCGTGGGGTGGGTTTGGGCATTCGTACGCTGGTCCAGAGTGGGGGATGTGCGTCTCAGATGTTGCCAACTCATCAATCCGCGTGATCGATCCGCGTGGTGTGCTTCTTATTTGCCGTCTGCGGAAACAAATACAGACGCAAAGAGCTTAATCTGCCGTCTGCCAAAAAAACATAGACGGCAAAGATTCTTTGCTGTCTGCCAAAACAAACACAGACGGCATAGATTCTTTGCCATCTGTGATTTTTGTTGCAGACGGCAAAGTGAGCTCTTTGCCGTCTGTATTTTGTTTCACAGACGGCAAAGTTTATTTTGCCGGTAGTTTTTCCTTGCCATCTGCAGATGACGGTAAACCCTTTCTTTGCCGTCTGCCCGACGAAAAGCTGACGGCAAAGACGTCTCCTGACAGCAAATTAGCTGTTTCCCGTAGTGCAAGGAGATCGCCTACTTCGTGAAGATCTACCCTAGTGAGGCAAGTCCTTCGTGGGCGACGGCCATGGTGGGATAGACAAGGTTGCTTCTTCGTGGACCCTTCGTGGGTGGAGCCCTCCGTGGACTCGCACAACCGTTATCCTTCGTGGGTTGAAGACTCCAACAACGTGTACGATAGCACGACCTATCGGAACCACGGGTAAAAAATATCCGTGTCAACATTTTGCTCCCTCAAACTCCTCCCCTTTACCTTCATATGCAATTGTTTTACATTCCGCTGCTATACTCTTAGAATTGCATGTTTAGGTTGATTGCCTGACTTGTGCTAAGTTTCTAAAATCTATCAAGAACTAAAATTGGGAAAAGGCTAGATTTTTACTTGGTCTAGTAGTCTAATCACCCCCGCTCTACACATACTTTCGATCCTACAGCGGCTTCACCACCTTCTTCGCCGCCGCGGCTCTCGCCTGACGCGCGGACTCCACCAGAGATTTAGGCCGCCGTGTGGCCTCGCCGGGGCGGACTGGATCACCAGAAGTGGCCCGGCGCAGAACTCGTAAAAGTGGGTGGTGAGGTGAGGAGCGCGCCCGCGGTTATTCCTTTTTACGGGAAGATGCGGGCTGCCTCCTTTCCCATTAACTGTGACGTGACGCACGCGTGCAGGAACTACCCCACGCATGCCCCCCACGTCACGCACGACCCCCACGTCACGCATGCAACGCGGGTCGTGGGGAAACGCAGCGGACAGAAGTTTTACCGCGGTAAAAAACGCCCCGCCTGCCCTCGCACTGTTTTGGGCCTGGCCCAACAACGTGTTGCGCTTATGTGTGGCCCAGGCCCGGGGGCTCCTGTCGGTGTACAAAAGTAGGGGCTCTCCTTTTGACCCCTTTACTTGTGCACGGGCAGTCGGAGCCACGCGCCACGGCCGCACTGGGCAAGGCAGGGGAGATTAACCGAGGTAGAACCAAAGCACGAGACAAGCGAGACGACGCCAAGATCAAGACCATAGAGGGCAGAGGGACGAAGCAGGTTCCCCCAGCAAGGCCCTTGCCGGGGTAGCTCGCCCCAACACCAACGGAGCGGGCCACCCTTGAGCCCACGGTTTCCAACACCATCTACTACGTTGGGCCAGGGCTCGCGAGGCACCTCCATATGGTGGTATGCAGATCTTTGTAAAGACAAGAACAACACTCTTAATCAGAAGAGTGGAAGACGACGAGCCTCGGCGAGATCCTTGCCGAGGAAGCCCACAAGACCCCCGGCAAGATCCTTGCCAGGGACGACCGCAACGCCATGGCAAAACCCTTGTCGGGGCCCCGGCAAGGCCCTTGCCGAGGGCGTCCGCGAGGCCGCAGCCGGTCCCGCACCCGCCAAGCCTTTCGCCACCAATCACATGCAGCTGCCAGCCCACTAGCCGGGCAGGCACCTGCATGTCGACGCAAGGCTCCTCCGACAACTCAGCGCGTGCCTACGTGGTGGCATGCAGACCTTATTGAAGGCTCAACCACCGCGCCACCTCAGCTGCTTGCTTGCCTACATGGCGCCACCGCCTTGCTGGCCCAGGCGCGTGTCAAGACGAGGCGAAGCGGTGGTGAAGTGGAGGGGACACGTCAGGGGCGCATTTAATGCGTCTTGTCCCGTAATGGCTAGCGATAAGCTTAGCCACAGTACCCCGATGCCACCTCCTGGTGCCACTGTGGCGATCCCTTCGCCTATAAAAGGAGACCCATGGCATCCAGGAGAAGGACTCGGATTCTTGGACAAGTTACGCCCCCTGTAGCTAGTTCGAGCTCCTCAAGAACACAGATATACACATCCAAGCAGGACTAGAGTATTACGCATCTCTGCGGCTCGAACCTGGGTAAACGATCTGCGTGCTTGTACTTACTATTGATCCTGCTCTCCTCACCACTCCAGCGCCCCGCCACCACAGAAGGGATCCTCGTGGTCCCATAGGTGTCGTTTCCCACCGACAAATGCTAAAATATCCGATGCAAGAACATGAAAGATCAACTTTTGACGTGTAGTCACACGTATCAAAAGTGTATTTGTAGGTTTCTACTTAAATATTAGTGGGTTGCAATGGTCAACAATGCTGATAGATAAATTTTATAGATGATACAAATAGAACGTTCAAAACACGGATCTATCGTTTGACAATCAAGTTTAAGCAATTTCATCGACCAGATGGTGAATAACTGTTTGATATCATAATTTCGTCGATCAATCAATGATTAAAAAACAAACTTTACACACAAAAAAACATATTGTATAACAATCACATTTAAGTAAATTCATTGACCATTTAATATCACAACAGGTTCAATTTTTATTTTTTTGCCGGCACAACTGGTTCAATTTCTCTCTGTAACTTACGATTAGCAAGCAGTAAGTTAAACACACACACACACACATGACTGCCCACAGTGAAGGTGGCCTGCACAAAATAAATCTATGTTTTTTATAAGACAAAATAAATCTATGTTAATTTGAATCAAAGTACGTAATTTTTTTAGCTAGCTCTAGACTAACTAATGTCAGTAAATAAAGCAAGCGATTGCACCCGGCTCTAGACTAGCTGATCCATGCATGCATGCTCGTAACTTCCTAGTAGTTGCCTAGAATGAGATATTATGCATGTCAGATTAGGAATGTACTCCCTCCGTTCATAAATATAAGTCTTTTTAGACATTTCAAATGAACTACAATATACGGATGTATGTAGACATATTTTAGAGTGTAGATTCACTCATTTTGCTCCGTACGTGGTCACTTGTTGGAATCTCTAAAAAGACTTATATTTGGAAACGGAGGGAGTAGCATGCATGGATTCATTATGCTTGTCTTATCTCTTCTTTCTTTGCTTAGCATGGCCATGACGACGATGATGGTGCATGCATGGTGGGTCCTTTTCGATGGAATTCAACTGTGGCATCATTACATGAGTGCAATTCAAAACACGGCAGACTCACCTCCCCGTCCACAATTTGACCTCCTCTCCGTGGTCTGCGGCAGCGGGGACTCGCACCAATTCTATGTCCTTCGATCAATTGAGAATATGGAGAGCAAGGCATACTCTTATTCGATCAATTCGACATGGACGTGACGCGAACTTCAACGGACATGGGTCCGATGCATTTTTTTTCTTGTGGGTTGATTGATCTTTTTCTTTGAAGGATTGTGGGGCTGATCGATCTAGCAGGGCTAGTTTTTATTGTCTTCACATGTACGTGCAGTTAGTTTAACCAGAATCTCAATCATCAGTCGAGATTGTTATCCTCTGCTCTCTGCCTTTCTTGCATCTACGCCTCTGTACGCCTTCGATTTGTTTCCCTGCCGCTCACCTCCCCTTCCGAGTTGAGTCAACATCTTCCACGGCATATGCAACATACTTCCTCCGTCCGTAAATACTTGTCGTAGAAATGAATGTATCTAGACTTATTTTAGTTCTAGATACAACCATTTTTATCCATTTTTTTAACAAGTATTTCCGGATAGAGGAAGTACATGACATACGAACCATCCTCCACATCAGAGACACCTCCATCGTCGTCGACCAGTACCGTGGCAGTTGGATACCCTACCTTGTCCTCCACCTCCTGTTTGCAGATTATGTCCGAACAACGTTTTCTATTCAGATTTTAGACATAGCGCTTTAAGACCGACATGAAGCAGCAGTGCTCCATGCACCGACCGACGCCCCTGCACTGAAAGTGTCCTGGAACTGCGATCATAAGAAACTAGCTCCACATAAAACCCATATATACAGTATATGGAAATGATTCTGCAGGCGCACGTACCTAGAGATCGATGCTTGCAGGGCCCTGGTTTTCGAGAATGACATGTACGACCAATCTGACTTGTGACTCAGTAAAACACGCAACCATCTGGTCCACGGATAAGGATGTCGTCCACTTTACCCGTTCGGCCCGCCAAACACGCACTATTGCATGTAGTATACGCGCCGTATCCTCTTTTCCCGTTGCTTCTACTGTTTAGATGTGTCTAACTGAATTCTTAGAATCCCAAGACAGGAACTCTCCATAGACGTGCCAATGATAGGTTGTGTACATGATTTATATTTCACATAACGTTATGTAGGTCTACTTTTAAATCTCAACGTTAATTTTTATGGTTAATAAAAAAATCAACGGATATAAAGGCAATGACGTATGAAGAACTAGGAAACCTCCGTCTTTTAATACTCCCTCCGTCCTAAAATTCTTGTCTTAGATTTGTCTAGATACGGATGTATGAAGACAAATCTAAGACAACATTTTTGGGACGGGTGGAGTATTAGGTATAGATATTTTCCAAATAAAACATCTATAATATGAGTAGAATGAACTTTAACAATATTTCGATTTTCTTATCCCAACCTCAAGACGAGGTCGGACGTCGAGCTACACTAGAGTCTGCAATGATAGATAGTAGCCCACGTTGCAAATCTAGCCATCCTTGGACTACCGACTAGCTATGATGCAGCGGGAAAAGATATAGATAGGTATCGTTCATCTCGTATATTAAAACATTTTTTAATATCTTGCTGGTGTTCTATCGTTATCGCATTCGCGTCTTGCTAGTACTATGTCGCTTTCACATGGCATCCGATGCTTTGTTAGAGGGGCCAAGAAGATTAGATTTGGAGCCACCGGTGCTCTCTATCTCTCTACATTTGGTCATGTAAACTGTATGAGCATCTCCAGCCATTCAGCGCACCGGGACCGAAATAGCGTCTCCTGGAGACTAACCGGCGCTATTTTCGGCATAGAGCGGTTGGATTCCCAACCGCCAACCCAGGTCGGCCTCCAGACGACATGTTTTGAAATGTAGTTCGGCTGGAAATAGACAAAAAAGCCATGAATTCGACTAAAATTTGGCGGTTTTCATTCCTATTGGGAGGTTTTTCATTCATATTTGTACATCATATAAAAGATATAATAAAAAGACATAACGAAAACTTAAAGAACTACACTGCCCGCCGCCGCCCGAGCCTTCTTGAAAGTGCTAGTATTCGACTAGAGGGGGGGGGGGGGGTTGAATAGGCGATTTTTTTGAAAGTCTTCAAAACATGGGTCCTTTGAAGACAAACAATAGAAATGAACCTATTGATATGCAGCGGAAGGTAGACTACACTAGACAAGCCATAGTCAACTAAGCAATGTAGTGAAAGCACGAAGACTATCAGCAACTAGGTAGTATGGATCAGGATGGAAGATAGTATGAAGCCAAACAGTAAACAATCTTCACACAGTGAAGTCAATCAGATCAGGCAAGTGGGCAAAGACTTCACGAAGACAAACTGTAAGTAAAGAGAGAGAGGAAGGACAGAACCAGTTGCTCGGAGAGGACAAGGGATTTGTTGGACCAGTTTCAGTTGCTGTGACAACTGTACGTCTGGTTAGGGAGGCTGAGATTCAACTCAGAAGACCGCGTCTTCACCTTATTCCCCTTGAGCTAAGAACACTTAGTCCTCGTCCAATCACTCTGGTAAGTCTTCAAGGGAGACTTCCAAACCTTCAAAGACTTCGTTCACCGGCAATCCACAATGACTCTTGGATGCTCAGAACGCGACGCCTAACCGGATGGAGGATTCACAGTCCTCAAAGGTAATAAGTCTTCAGATCACGCGGACAGAAATACTTCAGTGATGCCTAACCCTCTTTGGCTCTGGGTGTATTGGGCTTTGTCCTCGCAAGGATTACTCTCTCAAAGGCTTCGGAGGTGGGTTGCTCTCAAACTACAAAATCTGTGCACTAATTCTGAGCAGCCACCAATTTATGGTGTAGGGGGTGGGCTATTTATAGCCAGGAGGCAACCTGACCTGATTTGTCCAAAATGACCCTGGGTCACTAAGGAACTGACACGTGTCCAACGGTCAGATTTCAAACACACGCGGCAGCTTAGCTTGGGCTACAAGCAAAGCTGACTCATCCAACTCTGGATAAGAATTGCTCTCATTGTCTTCGCTCGAAGACATAGGATTTGGTTGAGCATCACTTCAGTCACTCTGACTTTGTTCACTTGGACCCCACTTGACAGCACGGTGGTTCCTATGACTCAACAATGAAGAAAAGTAAACTACGAAACAACTATGTCTTCGCACTCCATAGTCTTCATGGGATGTCTTCTCTTGTCATAGTCTTCAATGTGAATATCTTCACAGACCACCATTGTCATCAATGTCTTCACACATTTTTAGGGGTCATCTCTGGTAGGTAAACCAAATTAATATGGGACTACTACCAGTGTTATCCTGCAATTCCCACAAACACATTAGTCCCTCAACCAAGTTTGTTATCAATACTCCAAAACCAACTAGGGGTGGCACTAGATGCATTTACAATCTCCCCCTTTTTGGTTGATGACAAACTGGTTAAAGTTTTCAACAGGGATAAAAGTATGAGAAAGTTTAGTGTTGTGATTATTGTCTTCATGCATATGAGGAGGCTCCCCCTGAAGATGTGCATATAAATGATTTGCTTTTGAATGCAAATGCACATGGCAGGTTTTGCTTTGTGGAGGCCATCTTCAAAGTGTGAAGACAATACATTATGCATATAAGTAGATAATGAAGATAATGATGTGCATAATGGAAAATGGACGTCTGCAGAATGACTTCATGCGGAATCTATCATCGCAACACAGAGTAGCAGAAAAGGCAGCAGACGACCATTAGTTTAAGTGTTACAACTCAAAGAACCAAATGTATCAAAAGACGAGAGTTGTAAAAACTTGGCAAAATAATGCAACCACCCATAAGGACCCGCTTGAAGACTATCAACTCATATGCTTCTCCCCCTTTTGTTAGTAACGAAAAAAAAGTTTTGAAGACATAGAGCGTCTACTCGTTCCCATAAGGAGCAGGGTCGGCATCGGAGTTTGGTGGTGCAGAGTTGAGATGAAGTGTAGCCATGGTCGGTGAAGTGATGTCGTCTTCTTCATCGCCAGCTTACAGTTGCAGCCGGAGATGAATACTCAGAATCTTCAAGTGAGGGAGTGCAGCGCCAGCTTGCATTTGGTGGAGGCCTGGAATCAAACTTGAAGCTTTCGGTGAAGCCATCTGCTCGAATATCGTCTTCAGAACACAGCAGAGTGAGGCTCTTCCAGGACCGCTGTCGGTGTCAAAACCAGCGGATCTCGGGTAGGGGGTCCCGAACTATGCGTCTAAGGCTAATGGTAACAGGAGGCGGGAGACACAATGTTTACCCAGGTTCGGGCCCTCTCGATGGAGGTAATACCCTACTTCCTGCTTGATTGATCTTGATGATATGAGTATCACAAGAGTTGATCCACCACGAGATCGGAGAGGCTAAACCCTAGAAGCTAGCCTATGATTATGATTGTTGTTGATGGTCCTACGGAGTAAACCCTCCGGTTGATATAGACACCGGAGGAGGCTAGGGTTACACATAGTCGGTTACAAAGAAGGAGATCTACATATCCGAATTGCCAAGCTTGGCTTCCACGCAAAGGAGAGTCCCATCCGGACACGGGATGAAGTCTTCAATCTTGTATCTTCATAGTCCAACAGTCCGGCTAAAGTATATAGTCCGGCTGTCCGAGGACCCCCTAATCCAGGACTCCCTCAGTAGCCCCCGAACCAGGCTTCAATGACGATGAGTCCGGCGCACAGATTGTCATCGGCATTGCAAGGCGGGTTCTTCTCCAACTCCAGAGTACCAATTGCAACGAGTAGTGTCCGGCTTCCCATTAATGTTGCACTCCTCGGCTTCTGTACCTTAATAATGGCAATCTCCACGTGTCGAGCGAATGCGAGAAGTCGGGACATTTTTTACATTTGCCACCCGGACCATGTTAGTAAATCGTCTATTAAAGAGACGGGGATCCTCACATCGAAATCACACCATCTTCTCCATGCAAGGAATCACCAGAGCGCGCCCGAAAAACCATCCCATCATGGCCGGCCCCCGCAGCTCCTCCTCTCGCTCCCGTAGCGCTAAGCCAGGCGACTGGGTGAAGTGTACCGTACCCCACGGCCGATTAGTGGAGTTGCAGACCCAGGGGTTTCTCCCGCCCGCATACATGGTCCCTGTCCTAGCCGGACTAGCCACCTACAATGCCGGGGAGCAAGCAGAGAGTTTTCCCAACCCATCCAAGGGGAGCGTGTATGCCTCGTCCCTTACTTGCTGAGGGGCCTCGGATTTCCAATCCATCCGTTCCTCCGCGGGCCTCCAGCTGCATAACTTCACTCCTGCCTCCCTATTACACATCGCAGGTTATGTCGGTCTGTGTCAGCTATTTCTGGGCTGCGAAGCTCATTTCGAGCTATGGAAGAGGCTATTCTGCCTCATCCCTCGCAATCATGAGGGATCAATATATCAAGTGGGCGGAGCCGAAATATGGCGCATCGCCAGGACCGGATACCTATCCGGTACTCCGAAGAAGACATCCAAAGACTAGCCTTCAGAGTGGTTTTACATGGAGGACGTTCCCCTTCCGGACCCTATTCGGATGGGCCTTCCTGAGTTTGCTAATGCCCTGTTGAAGAAACACCTCAGCTGGCGCCCCCGGAGCCCCAGTAGGAAGATAACAGAGAAGTCCTTTACCTGATGGGCAGGATAAAAACGCTGGCCCAATCAGGACTGACAACAGTCGAGGTTATGTCAATATGTATAATGTGGGGGGTGCAACCACTTCAATATCGAGGGAAACCCATGTGGCACTTCAATGGAGAAGACCATGCCACCCGCTGCGGTCGTAAAGGTCCGGACTCCGCCACCGCTCTGGTGAAAATATTGTCCGATTTGTACAAAGGAGAAGAGGAGGAGTTCATCCGTATTAAGCCACGGGGTGGATTTTCCATGTACAACCCCCCAAGCTGGGTGAGCCGCTATCTTTTACTCAACTCCATTCATTCCCGCGTCCATCACAAATATTTACCTTGCTAATTCATAGCAGGAACTACGAAGAGCTGTGAGGGAGATCCACAGCCCGTCTCCACAGCCAGAGGACCCTGACCGGGCCCTCGACCCCGGACTCGAAGAAGATCCGGACATATTTGTGGAGCTCGTCGACAGGACGTTTTATCAGTCAAGCCGTGATGGTGCCTTGGTGGTCATCATAGATGATTATCCCGGCCTACCCCTGCATTGCATGTAAGTAAAACCAGAGTCCCAACTTCCGAGAAGGATCCCTTGTTTGCACCTTACCCACCGCACATGTATTGCGTTTCACAGGGAAGGCAATCGGGGCGCCGTGGCGAACCCGCAGTGACTTGCCAACAAGGGGCACCGAAGCCGGGTAGGCTTAAAAGGACGACAGTTAGGACCGAGACGCCGTCGCAAAGGTATGATTTAAAACCTGCTCCGTAATTGTCGTCTTTAAAATGTAACAGTGTCCCTTGTCCCCTAGCAAAAAAAGTGCTCGCCGGACTGTGACCCGAGATCCTGCCAGCCATGCCTCCACCAGCCGGACTCAAGAGCCGGACTCGAGGGCAGAGGCCAACGTGGGGACAACATCGGACGGTACTCCTACAGAGGATGCAGACAGAATATCCGGTACAAATTCCGAGGTGGAGAGCGCCATGAATCACAGGCGTCGTCGGGCCGTACTCCGCGACCCAAATTTCTCCGAAGAGGCGTTTAATGCCTTCAACTCGGGAGAAGCGTACATCCGAGCTGCTCAAGGTGGACTTGCTAGAGCCACATACCAGTATTTAAAGGATATACGGGTAAGAAAAATCTGACGATTATGTATATCAGTAGCCCCTGAGAACAGTTGGCGCAACTGATTTAAGGATCATTGTATGCCTAGGTCCTTACGGATAAGAATACCCATTTGTCTCAAGAGCTGGAGGAGTGCAAAGCCCAGCTAAAGGCCGCAGTTGCCGAAATCGAAGAATCCAAAAAGGCCTCTTCTGGTAATACTTGTCTTTGAGGAACAAGAATGTAATAACGTGTACGAGTTAGTATTCGGCATGCTCGCAAATCTAATAATAGATTCTGCAGGCAATCCCGGAGTGAATCCGGAGATAGTACCAGGGGATGGGCAACATGCTCAACGACAGCTGGAGGATGGCGAGCGCGTGCTTGCACGGGTTATTCGAGAGAAGAATGATCTCCAGGATGCCCATACCCGGTTGGGCGTTGAACTAAAAGATGTTCGGGCCCAGCTTTCTGACTCCGTGAAGGAGAATAAGAGGCTTCGACGCGGCATTTTTAGTAAGTGCTCGAACGAACCTTTATATAGTTTCGGCGAAGAAGCGGGCTAACAAAGTTATGTCTGTAGGTATGCTGACAGGTCGCCCTGGAGTAGAGATGCCCGGATCCGCGGGCGATCAGCTACAAGAGCTCTCGCAATTGCATGAACAAGTTCAACAAGTGATGCAGGGTATTGCCCAAGCCTTGTGGCCATCCGCCTCTCTGCCAGGAGGCATGGGAGAGCTTCTAGAGAAGCTCAAGGGAGCGCGGCGGCGCTTCCGGTTATGGAAGATATCAGCCTGCCGACAAGGTGCGAGGGAAGCCTGGGCGATGGTGAAAACGCGGTACACCAAGGTGGATCCGAATCACATGGCACAGGTCGGACCTATAGGGTCAGATGGGAAGGAAATTCCCGTAAGTCTGGTATATGACCAGGTAGGATTAGCCGCAAAGTATTCTCATCAGGATTGTAGGCTAGACAGGCTGTTGGATGGTATAGAAGAAGAATTTAGTCAGTCTAAATGACTGTGTACTTCAATGGACATATTTTGTCCCTAGCCAGATTGTAAATCATTTGTCATGGCAGACCTTTTCGCTTCAACCTCCGGACCCGACAGTCCGAAGTGTATCCGAATACCCGCTCGGTTATTTAAACCAGGGTATGCGTGGAAACCAGGCGTAGGGGTCATAAGTGCTTGAACAGACAAGTACCCAACTAGTTATGCTATATTACATGGATAGTAAGAAACATCTTCCAGGGAGAATAGTTCCGTTAAGGGTTCCTTTCCCTAGGTACGCATGCGTGAATGAGCATGACCGAACTGCGAACAAAGACGCAGGACATAAAACATCTGGGGGCTTATGTTGTAATAAGTAAGAAAACATCTTTTGTTCACCGACCGAATATTCCCTTAAGAACGCTAGCTTTCGGCTTCACCCAGTCTGAGGTACACATCTGGCTGACCCGACAGTAACAATCGCAGAGGTGCTCCCCTTATGCCCTAGCCGAATTAATGGGAACATAGGGCATAAACACAAGAGCCAGGCAACCCAGCTTGGCCAAAACTTAAGTCATATCGATGCATATAATGGTGAAGAAAAGGTACATATGGAAAAGTGACACATATGTAATGGGCATGAAGCCCGGAAGATAATTAAATTAAGCTTCTCTATATGAAGCCCCCAGGTATATTGAGCGCGCATAGCGCGGCAAGTCTGTGTGGTCGAGGCACACGTGAAGCCTGTAAGGCCATAAATAAAAGAAAGGACAAAAAAAGAGAAAGAGGATAAAACTTAAAAAAAGAAAGGCGGAGGTAAGGGGACGAACACGGAGTTCCGCAGTAGGCGTAGAATCTTCGGAGTCTGGCCGCGTTCCATGGGTTCGGATCGAGTCAATTATCTGATGCATCTCGCAGACGGTACGCTGCTCTGGTGAGAACTTTATCAATGATGAAGGGACCCTCCCATTTGGGCTTGAGCTTGTCCTTTTTCTTCTCCGGTAGGCGCAGAACGAGTTCACCAACATTATAAGTTTTGGCCCGTACTTCCCTGCTTTGATACCTTCAAGCCTGTTGCTGATAGAATGCGGAACTGGCTTTTGCGACGTCATGCTCCTCCTCCAGGGCATCTAAACTGTCCTGCCGACCCAACTCGGCTTCTCTTTCTTCGTACATGCGCACTTGAGGCGAGTCATGAATGATGTCGCAGGGCAATACCGCCTCTGCGCCGTACACCATGAAAAATGGTGTGTATCTGGTAGTGCGGTTCGGCGTGGTCCGCAGCCCCCACAGTACGGAGTCAAGCTCCTCGACCCAGTGCGTATCTGATTCCTTCAGGGATCGCACTAGTCTGGGTTTGATGCCGCTCATAATAAGACCATTTGCTCGTTCGACTTGACCGTTTGTTCGGGGGTGATAGACGGAGGCATAATCGAGCTTAATGCCCATGTTGCCGCACCAAGTTTTCACCTTGTCGGTTGTGAAGTTAGAGCCGTTATCGGTGATGATGCTGTGGGGGACACCGTAACAATGTACGACCCCGGATATGAAGTCTATCACAGGTCCGGATTCGGCCATTTTAACTGGTTTGGCTTCTATCCATTTGGTGAATTTATCCACCATGACCAATAAGCACTTTTTCTTATCGCTTCCTCCTTTAAGGGGTCCGACCATATCGAGCCCCCAGACCGCAAAGGGCCAAGTTATGGGGATTGTTTGGAGAGCGGTAGGTGGCATATGGCTTTGATTTGCGAAAAGCTGGCAACCGACGCAACGTTGGACGAGGTCCTGTGCGTCTACTCGGGCTGTCAGCCAGTAGAAACCTGTACGGAAGGACTTGCTTACAAGGGCCCGAGTTGCGGCATGGTGACCGCCGAGTCCAGCGTGAATTTCAGCCAAGAGCTGCCGCCTTCCTCTTCGGAGATGCATCTTTAGAGCACTCCGGTCGCGCTTTTCTTATAAAGCTCTCCCTCGTGAACCTTGTAGGCTTTAGAGCACCGCACGATGCAGCGTGCCTCATTTTGGTCCTCAGGGAGTTCTTACCTATTTAGGTAGGCTAAGAAGGGTTCTGTCCACGGGGCAATGACAGCCATGATCACGTGGGCCGAAGGTGTTATTTTGGTGGCGGAGCCTCTGATTAAGTCAGAGTGTTCGGGATCAGGGGTTGTGTTCGGATCCGGACTGGTATTTCCGGTCTCTCCTTCCCACACCACGGTTGGCTTGAATCTCCTTTCGAAAAAGATATTAGGTGGGACGGGGTCGCGCTTAGCGCCAATGCGGGCGAGGATATCCGCCGCTTGATTCTTTTCTCGAAACACATGGTGGAATTCGAGCCCCTCGAACCGAGCTGACATTTTGAGGACGGCATTGCGATAAGCCGCCATTTTGGGGTCCTTGTCGTCGAAGTCTCCATTTATTTGAGATATTGCGAGGTTCGAATCCCCACGCACGTCTAGGCGTTGAATGCCCATGGGGACTGCCATCCGAAGACCATGCAACAGAGCCTCGTATTCGGCTGCATTGTTGGAGTGTGTGTATAATATTTGTAGTACGTATTGGACTGTATCTCCGGTGGGAGATGTTAGGACAACGCCTGCTCCCATACCTGCCAGCATCTTAGAGCCGTCAAAGTGCATGATCCAATTGGAGTACGCGCCGTACTCTTTAGGGAGTTCGGCTTCTGTCCATTCGGCGACGAAGTCAGCCAGTACTTGTGACTTAATGGCTCGTCGTGGTTTGTATATGGTGTCGAACGGGAGGAGCTCGATAGCCCACTTAGCAATCCGGCCCGTGGCATCGCGGTTATTTATTATATCGTTGAGTGGTACCTCAAAGGCCACCGTGATCGAACACTCTTGAAAGTAGTGTCATAGTTTTCAGGATGCCATGAAGACCGCGTATGCTATTTTTTGATAATGCGGGTACCGTGATCTGCATGGTGTGAGGACTGTGGATACGTAGTATACCGGCTTTTGAAGCGGGAACTTATGTCCGTCCTCCTCTCGTTCGACGACGAGCACCGCGCTAACAACTTGATGTGTTGCAGCTATATATAACAGCATGGGTTCGCCGATGTTTGGCCCGGCCAGGATTGGGTTGCTGGCCAAGAGGGCCTTTATTTCTTCCAGTCCGGCCGTGGCCGCATCCGTCCACTCGAAGTGTTCGGTGCGTCGAAGAAGGCGATAGAGAGGTAGTGCCTTTTCTCCCAATCGGGAGATAAAGCGGCTTAAGGCAGCCCCACATCCAGTTAATTTCTGGATTTGTTTGAGGTCTGTTGGGATAGCCAACTGTGACAAGGATCGAATTTTAGCCGGATTTGCTTCAATTCCTCTATTGGAAACGATGAAACCCAGGAGCTTTCTGGCAAGAACGCCAAAAAAGCAATTTTCAGGATTGAGCTTGATGTCATATGTTCGAAGATTGTCGAACGTAAGCCTCAGGTCGTCTATTAAAGACTCGACGTGTCTGGTTATGATGACTACGTCGTCTACGTATGCCTCCACTATTTTGCCGATTTGTGCTTTCAGGCATGTCTGAATCATGCGTTGATAGGTTGCGCCGGCATTTTTGAGCCCAAAAGGCATGGTGTTAAAACAGAAGGGACCGTATGGAGTTATGAATGCCGTTGCGGCTTGATCGGACTCCGCCATCTTGATTTGATGGTATCCGGAGTATGCGTCGAGGAAGCACAATCAGTCGTGTCCTGCGGTGGCATCGATTATTTGATCGATGCGAGGGAGAGGGAAGGGATCCTTTGGGCAGGCCTTATTGAGGTCCTTGAAGTCGACGCATAGGCGCCACGATTTGTCCTTCTTTGGTACCATCACCAAGTTTGCTAGCCAGTCGGGGTGTTTTATTTCTCTGATGAATCCGGCTTCGAGTAACTTGGCTAGCTCCTCTCCCATGGCTTGTCGTTTAGGTTCTGAAAAGCGCCGTAGTGTCTGCCTGACCGACTTGTATCCCTTTTGTATATTAAGGCTATGCTCGGCTAGCCTGCGTGGGATCCCTGGCATATCTGAAGGGTGCCAGGCAAAGATGTCCCAATTCTCGCGTAAGAATGCCCGCAGTGCGGCGTCGATTGTGGGGTCCAGTTGTGCCCCAATGGTTGCTGTTTTTGTAGAGTCCGTTGGGTGGACTTGGAATTTGACGATTTCCTCCGCTGGCTTGAAAGAAGTCTATTTGGATCATTTGTCGAGTATCACGTCGTCCTTATCCACTGTGGAACATAGTGCAGTTAATTCTTCGGCCGCTAGGGCTTCGGATAATGCCTCAAGGGCGAGGGCGGCGGTTTTGTTTTCGGCGCGGAGTGCTATGTCCGGGTCACTGGCTAGAGTGATGATTCCATTGGGCCCAGGCATCTTGAGCTTCATGTACCCATAATGGGGTATGGCTTGGAAGCTCGCGAATGCATCCTGCACTAAAAGGGCGTGGTATCCACTATTGAACGGGGCCACTTGGAATGTTATCTCCTCGGACCTGTAATTTTCCGGCGTGCCGAATACCACATCAAGGGTGTTTTTTCCTGCACATCGCACCTCCCGACTAGGGATAATCCCTCGAAATGTAGTGCTGCTTTGCTCAATGCGTCCTTTGTCTATTTCCATCTTGTTGAGAGTTTCCTCGTAAATGAGGTTTAATCCGCTGCCGTCGTCCATGAGCACTTTAGTAAGCCGGAAGCCGTCCACAATTGGACTAAGGACCAAAGCGGCTGGAGCTCGGACAGTTCGGAATGGCGGTTCGTCACTGGCATTGAAGGTTATAGCCGTGTCGTTCCAGGGGTTTGTCCCTGCAATGCCGCAGACTTCGGCGAGGCTGCGGAGTGCTCGCTTGCGCCTGTTATTTGAGGCAAAAGTCTCGAAGACTGTCAATATTGTATTGTTGTTTTCTACGGGATGATGCTCTGCGACATTGTTGATGAGGAGATCCTCACCGCTCTTGGCCACTTGCTGATGTACCCAACATGCTCTAAGGCTATGTATTGGTGTGGTATCCGGTGTGGTGTGAATTTTGCATGGCCCATTGAGCCATCCCTCCAGTACGGTTCCACGCCTTGTAGTGGGCTTTAGTTTCTTTTTGATTGGATCGGGTGACTTTTGAGAGTGCAACCTTTTAGTTCGGACAAGGGGTTTATTGAGGGCTGGTGGATCCCAGAATTTTGCTTGGGTTTTCCAGGCGCTTTCCATCGCACAGTACTTCTGTACTATGGCCGCCAAGGCAGCATAGTGTACTATGTCACGGCGACGTGTGGCGTTGAGGATTCCCTTGTCCGTGCAATTTTTGCATAATAACGAAATTGCGTCTTCCTCGCGACAGTCCTTGACCTTGTTCATTACAGGGAGGAATCTGGCCCAAAAGTGATGTACTGTCTCTTGGGGCTCTTGTCTAATGTGGGAGAGATCACTTGTATCTGGGCGGGTGGGTAGATTTAAGTCCGAACCCTGACCCGATATAAGACTCGGAGGAGCTTCCGAACTTGACAGTTCGGGATCTGGGATATTGCCCAATTTTTCTGGCCCGCTGTCCGATTCTAAGTTCGGAACTTGGGGCCTGTCCTCCCGCAAACGGATATCCGGCTCGGAGAGCTCAGGGATCCGGAGATAGTTCGTCCTCAGAATAGAGGAAGAATCGCTGCATTGCTCCTCCACCACCGCTATCTGATGGGTCACCGACGGAGAGTTAATCTCTCTTTGGTCGGGTTTAAGCCCGATCTGATCATAGTCTGTAGCGACTCCCAGGGCGGCGTTGCGATCCAAGAGCTCGTTCAAGGACGAAAGCTCCATTGGATCCATCCGCTCGGCGTATTCCGAGCTGACGTGGAGGTTGTTTTTGATGACCCGAGAAGACATCATCGGCGCGGAGGCCGAACGGGCGGTCATGAGGAAGCCGCCTAGTCGGAGAGTTTGGCCTACAGCCAGAGCTCCCAGAGAGGTGATGTTGTCCTTGATAACATGGCGAGCCATCAAACCTTATCGTGACGACATAGTGGAACTCTCAATGGAAGCACCAATATCGGTGTCAAAACCGGCGGATATCGGGTAGGGGGTCCCGAACTGTGCGTCTAAGGCTAATGGTAACAAGAGGCGGGGGACACAATGTTTACCCAGGTTCGGGCCCTCTCGATGGAGGTAATACCCTACTTCCTGCCTGATTGATCTTGATGATATGAGTATCACAAGAGTTGATCTACCACGAGAGGCTAAACCCTAGAAGCTAGCCTATGATTATGATTGTTGTTGATGGTCCTACGGACTAAACCCTCCGGTTTATGTAGACACCTGAGGAGGTTAGGGTTACACATAGTCGGTTACAAAGAAGGAGATCTACATATCCGAATTGCCAAGCTTGCCTTCCACGCAAAGGAGAGTCCCATCCGGACATGGGACGAAGTCTTCAATCTTGTATCTTCATAGTCCAACAGTCCGGCCAAAGTATATAGTCCGGCTGTCCGAGGACCCCCTAATCCAGGACTCCCTCAACCGCCGCGCATTCTCATGGGCAACAAAGGAGTTCTTGGTGTCCAGATTACGAATGCGATTGACATCCACCAAGAGACTATGCATCTGACGCTTCAGCCAGTCGTGGTGCTTGTCCTGCTTCTGCTGTCAGGCCAGAAGCAGCTCTCAGTCATTGAGTACACGAGAACGCTTCTGAGGCCTTTGAGCAATTGTACTGGCAGTGGCTTCGGTATTTGCTCGATGATGCATACGCACATTCACAGCCAGAGGATAACCAGGAATAGCAGCATTTGGAACATGAACTCCTTCTATGGGCTGCGTGAAGCTTTGATGATCAGCGTTGTGAAGATATATCGGCTCCTTGGCAGGCTCGGGGTAGATGGCTTCAACTGATAGATCAACCTCAGGCAGAAAGACAAGATGATTGCGTGGTGAAGGCTGATAGTTGACAGAAGAATGATGTTTGATTAGGCGCATCACCCATGGAGCATAAAACTTCAGGCCAAACAAATCAATCCCAGATGCAGCAAGTTGTCTGATGAAGAAATCCTAGGAGTTGAATCTGATGCCATTGACAATATAGAATACCAAAGTCTTCATAGTGCCTTCAAGTTTGGCTTCAGAAGAATGTCCCTTGATTGACCATAGAGTATGCCTTAGTGTATGATAGATTGTGCGGGGCAAGTACTCGAGGTCCTGGACAAAGAATTCCTTGGGATATTCTGCATCTTGAGGCAATGGCTTCATCATGCTGAGCATCTGACTCATATTGGGTGCAGGCCTTTGAAAAATGCTCTGCAGTTCTTCTCTATGACGCTGACAACCAGGCTCATACAATTCACCTGGAGTGGAATGGAAGGTAAGCTCGACGATGTCTTGAGCTTTAGCTTCATGGTGCACATCTCATGTCATCTACTCGAGGATCCATGTCTTCAAATCCCTGTTGTAGCCACGAATGTGAAGAGTAGCATAGAATTGCAGTAGAACCTCTTCATTCCAGTGCTCTTTGGCAGTGTCAAATTGCAGAAGACCAGCATCCCGAAAGTAGTCCAGAGCTTCTTCAAGACAGGGGAGCCCAGCAATAGCTTCACAATCAAGACGCATGTGAGGAAAGATTCTCTCTTGATTATAGAGGACACAGGAGTAATAGCTGCGTTGTTGACGGCTCCAGAAGCGATCTGAAGAGATCTTTGGCTTTGAGTATGGATTCTTGTCACTGTCAAAGAAGGTATTGTGTGCTCTAAAGCTGTTGACATTGAAAGATCCTGGTGATGTAGCAGCACCTAGAAGCCTTGGCAGCCTGGGCTTTGGCTTCTGAACCTGTGGTCGCTGCTCCACATGATAATCATATTGCGGTCCGGGACCAGTGGGAGGAACCAGGATTGGCTAGGGAATTGTGACCAACTCCCCACCATGATTGTAAGCCGTTTCCATAGTGTGAGGCCTCGGGGGAGGAACAGCGCCGTCAGTGGGGACCGGCGTCATAGAAGCTTCAGGATTCACATTAGCTTCAGGCACAACATTAGCTTCTAACTCCACATGATCTTCAGCCAAGACAGGGTCATTGGCTTCAACAGTGTTTGTGGCAGCCTCATTGTTATCAACCTCCATTTGGTCAACGACTGGACGGTCTTGCACAATCACATTCTGATCGAGAATCACTTGTTCTGGGGCAGGGCGTGTGGAAACTCTCTCTTCTCTTCTTTCTTCTACATCTTCATCGGCTGATGCAGCCGGAATGTCTTCAGCAGCTTTGGCTTCAGACTCTGGAACCGTCACAAAAGGATTCTCTTCAGGGAACACTTGACGTGCCACTGAGCTGGATTGTTGTGAATCTTCTTCTAGGATGGTTGACATGGAGACCAATGGCCTGAGACCTTTCTGAAGTCGTTGGAACACGGGCGACGCCTTTGGCGATGGAGTGGTCTCCATGTAGTTTTCGTCATTCAGTACTGGATTGGTGACTTGCGCTGGTGGAGTGCGGGGTGTTTCATCATGAAATGGTGTTTCTTCTTTCCGGCGCTCATCCCATGAATCATCTTGAGCAATTGGCGTGAAAGGACGACCAATGCTGATGTATTCGCTACTCGTTGGAGCAGGCGATGATACCAACTGATGCTCGAGTTGAGGAAGGACTTAATCATCAACAACATTGTCTTCATGACCAATGTCTTCAGCTGCGTTGGGGTCAATAGCTGGAACTTGTTCATCTTCATGAGCCTCTGTGGAAGCAGGCTGGTGGAGCACAACACGTCGTTCTTGATTTATGGCAGCAGGAGGAGCAACTAAGATGGGTTCAACAATGAGTGGCGGAGAGGCCGCAGCACGCTGTTTCTTTGAAGACTTAGTTCCCTTAGTCTTCAACTTCTTGGAAGGGGCATCATCAGATGCGTCCTTGTGCTTGCGCTTCCTGGCTTCGGCTTCAGCTTCCCTTGTCTTCTTCAACTCTGAACCTGCTGAGGGGACCTTAGGCTTCGAGCCTGTCATACTGGCAGGGAAGACAACGTGAGGTTCTTCCCGCCTTGGTGCAGTTTGGGTCTCAGCAAGCTTCTTCTGTTTGGCAGCCATCCTAGGATCGATGCCAAGGCGCCCAAGAGCTTTTCGCTTCTCAGCTTCATTGTGGGCTTGAACGCATTTCTGAGCAAAATACTTCATGCGCTCGCGTTAGCCTTTAGCTTGAATGCGCTTCTTGTGGAACTCCTCCTTGAGATCGTGCAACATCTGCTTGAAGATTTGAACATCTGCCACGCTGAGCTTGGCCATGTTCTTCTTGAAGTGAGCCTTCTCATAATCAATCTTGTTTTTCAGCTCAACAATCTTCTGAGCCAAAGCCAATTCACCAGCAATGGGTCCATGGAAGGTGACGCTGATGTCCACAGGGAGCTGAAGATCATCAATACTGATGTCCTGGTTATCGAACCAGTCATCAATTAAGTTATTCAGAATATCAACATCAAAGAGGACATCAGTATACTGATGTCCTAATAATGGTCACACGAGAGTCTTCCTTGTTGAAGCTTAAGAAACGCGAGATAAATCTTCAGACTGCACACTGGATTTAGGCGGTGCAGTCTTCAGTGAAGAAGATGGCTTTGAAGCTTTGGCCTTTTTCTTCTTTTGCTCCTTTGGAGGTGAGGTAGCATCATCAAAATCAGCTTTTCCCGCAGATTGCTCCACAGCTGCCCTCTGGGCAGCAATGTCAGACAGAAGCCCATCAAAATTGGCGAAGGGGCCAATTCTGTTCTCGTTAGCTTCACGTGTCCCATCAGATCTTGGAGCAGAGGGGACATGGTTTAAGTTGAGGCCAAACTCCTTATGGTTCTTGGCAGCCAAATCTTTAGAAAACTGATAGTTGCGCTTGAATAGATTATCGTCACGACACCATAACAGAGAAGATGGGTCGGCGGCTTCAGGCTGTGGTCCTGTGACCATGCAAGGATATAATTTCCGCTTAATGGCTTCAGCCTTGCTCAGGCCTCAAGTTCTGTGGACTGTCTAGCGAACTCCTGCTTGATGGCATTCTTTTCAGCATATTCAGGCGTGACGAACCTGTACTTGAACCATTCCTCAGCCCAATATCTTCAGATCCACTGAATCCGGTTCTTGTATTGGTTGTAGTTTTCTTCTGCATCTTACTTGCATTGTTCATATAGATCAGGGGGCAGGTCGAGGGCAGTGTTGCCACGGCGTTGCCTGCCACCCTTGCGTGCAGACTTCTCTGAAGCCATAATATTCAGACTGATTGGCTTCAACACAGTGAATGGCTTCCTTCTACTGGTCAGACAAGAACTGGCTTCAGGTGATTGAATGTGACGCTGTAAGTATTCTGGAAATGAATGCAGACTATGAGAACCAAGGGATTCTCCCACGGACATTTACCAGTGACAACATTACAGATGCGAGGGAAGGGGAAGAGGTCATGTGCATTCTTAGAAGATTTTGAAGATAAATCAGTTTAGAAGACATTGACCTCATAGTGCGAAGACATTCACTTATTTGGAGAGAGTTGGTTCCAGATTTGTAGGAATCCATGAATAAGTACAAGTGAGGAATCTAACTAGTTATGAAGCATAAGTGAATATACTTGGCATGGTATGAGATGTAGAGGAGAACAAATCCAGATTTGGAAGTGAAGAAACGACCTTTGGTTGAAGTGGATGGATTTGACGGATCAAAAAGGCAGTAAAAAGTAAGATTTTAATTACCGTCGATGAAATGCTAGACGGGGTTGGAAGAGAGACCGAGCAGTTCAATCTCCAACACACTAATTAACTTGGCGGCGGAAGACACCTACGGCGGCGGTGGAGAGGACGAGGTCCGTGGCCAGCGTGAGGACGGCGTCGAAGAGGTCACGGCAGCTAAGCGCTTCGTCTCCGGCGTCGACGCGAGCTAGCGGACGCGCTAGGGTTTGTGCGAGGTGGCGAGGTGGAAGAACAGATATTGACCGCACGGGTGAGTATTTATCAGAAGGAGGAGGGCAGCGCAGCGCAATTACACAGGTGTCCCTGGCGGTTCACATCTGAGAGACACGTGGCATGCATGCAACTCATTGAAAGTTGTTCCATGTTCCCATGCATGCCTGGATTGTCGAGTGGTCGTTCCGGCTTCTCCGATTTTCAAGCAATAAGGATACATCATTAAAACAGATTTAATGTTTGTCAGATTGTCCTCTGCTGACAATGACTCAGAGAAGACAATCGATAGGTCTCAATAGAATGCATATGATTTGGGCAGATAGAATTGAGGTAGAAGCACAATATAGGTTAGGGTCCGATCACATTCACTTAGATCAATAAGGATTCAAGAATGAAGACATAGCTATAAGTGAATGTTGTAGAGGACAGAACACAAATATATATATATATATATATATAAGGACCAACTCAACATTGTGAAGATAAACCATGAAGACAAATCAATGTTGAAGACAAACCAAATGCGAAGACTATGCAACCATAACGCTAAGAGAAACACTTCAATAAGAATTTGGTGGTGGCGTTACCTGATACGTCTCCAACGTATCGATAATTTATGAAGTATTTGTGACATGTTTACTATTGTTTTATATGATTTTGGTATGATTTGATTAGAACTAACCCGGACTGACGCTGTTTTTAGCAGAACTACCGTGGTGTTGTTTTTGTGTAGAAATAAAATTTCTCGGAATGCACTGAAAATCAACGGAGAATTTTTCTGGAAAATAAAAAAAAACTGGAACAAAATCTACCGGAGGGGAGTCCCGTGGGCCCCATGAGGGTGGGGAGCACGCCCACCCCCCTGGACGCGCCCCTGTGCCTCGTGGACTACCCGTGGGGCCCCCTGACTTGTTCTCGACGCTGACCTCTCCTATAAATACCCAAACCTCCAGAAAGTAACCTAGATCGGAAGTTCCGCTGCCGCAAGCCTCTGTAGCCACGAGAAATCAATCTAGGCCCTCTCTGGCACCCTGCCAGAGGGGGGCCATCATCACCGGAGGCCATGGAGGATGATCCCGGAGGGGCCATCATCGCCATGAAGGCCAAGGACCAGAGGGAGAACCTCCACCCATCCAGGGGGGAGGCCATGGAGGAGGAAGCACAAGGGGGAGAACCTCTCGCCCTCTCTCTCGGTGGGCCGCAGTGCCATCAGGAGGGGAATCATCACCGCGGTGATCGTCTTCATCAACATCAGCATCATCATCACCATCCTCATCTCTTTTACGCGGTCCACTCTCCCGCACAGCGCTGTAATCCCTACTTGTACATGGTGCTTTATGCCACATATTATGATCCAGTGATGTGTTGCCATCTTATGATGTTTTGAGACGATATCCTTTGTCTTTGGGCTGATTGATGATCTAGATTGGTATGAGTTGTATGTTTTACTTTGGTGCTGTCCTATGGTGCCCTCCGTGTCGCGCAAGCGTGAGGGATTCCCGCTGTAGGTTGTTGCAATATGTCCATGGTTTACTTATTGTCTGTGTTGCGTGAGTGATAGAAACACAAACACGGATAAGTGGGACATGGCGTATGGGAATAAAGAGGACTTGATACTTTAATGCTATGGTCGAGTTTTACCTTAATGATCTTTAGTAGTTGCGGATGCTTGCTAGAGTTCCAATCATAAGTGCATATGATCCAAGAAGAGAAAGTATGCTGGCTTATGCCTCTCCCTCATATGAAATTGCAATAGACAATTCCCTAAGATAATTCCGCACACCGGTCAATCAATATTCCACACTCGCTATTTATAATATTGTCACGACCGGTTTTTCAATAAAAATATTTATTGAGAAAACGATCCCTCTTACGGACTAGTAGAGAAGAATTCCTCCTCACTGGTAGACAATGTCTTGACCACAGAAGAAAAACCAGGAGTACTAAATATAATACAAGGTTGAGCGGAGACCTGCTCAACAATTTATTACAAACACGCCGATATTACACATAAAGGCGGATAGGGTGGCATAACTACTGACTCACGATAAAAGCGGTGGTGAAAATATCACAGTGAAGTGGGTGACATGACTCCTGAATCTAACAGCTCTTCGAGTGTCGGAGTGAGGCTCGAGGATACTTATTGTGGGTGGCGGAAGCGAATATAATACAAGTGACCAATATCCAGGATCGCACGGGACTGACTGGGACTCCTCTAGGCGTCGGACTCGCTATCAAACTCTTCATCCATGAGATCGCCTTCGTCAACATCTGGCCAAATCAACAAGCCAGGTGAGTACTATGAAAGTACTAGCAAGACAGTTCGGACATAAGATATAACAAATGTAAACATGATGCATATGAACAGATTATCAAGCGCACTCAAACAGTGAGATAGCAATGCATGGAAAAATAAAAGGGAAGTCGGGCGGTAGTCCTCCCGAAATCCCAAAGTAATACTGAGGGCCAATCGAGTGTCTGAAAGACTCCTTGGAAGGGTAAAAATGAAATAACAATGCCGCAGTCGGGCGTCAAGGCGACACCACATAAAGGGCTTATAATAGAATATAAAAGACAGTGCGTGCCACAGTCATACGTCTGGAGCGACATCACATAAAGGGCTTATAACAAAAATAAATAACAGATATGCCACAGTCGGACGTCTGAGCGACATCACATAAAGGGCTTATATTGAAAGTAAATGACAAGAGTGCCACAGTCGGACGTCTGAGCGGCATCACATAAAGGGCTTGTATCAAAAGTAAATAACAAGAGTGCCACAGTCGGACGTCTGAGCGACATCACATAAAGGGCTTATATTTCACAACTTAATAATTTAGTAGCTCATGAACTTTGACTCATTTCACGGGAATATTCAAGTACGAGATAAAGTGAAGGTTAGTCCATCCACAAGAATAATAATACAAACGGTTATACCACTTCAGCTTGTTCACCGGGGATTTTCCACGAGGATTGACATAGATATGGATATACTAGCCATGGTCCTTAATCACGGACATGATGACTCGGAAGGATTTGACTCTGCAGAGTTTGTACTACAACCACAGCCAACGGATTTCAGTAGTCACGGGGACTAGTTCCGTTTACGGTGTTTAAGGAGAAACACATCTAACCAGTACACACCCATTCAACATTCCGATGCTAGGAATCACCCTCGGCAACGTTCAAGAAAAACCTTGAGACGGGGAGGCTACAACCTCGCGTAGCATGGGATCAAATTTATATACGCGCGCTCTAAGGGGTGCCCCCCTCTCGGTCCCAACCGGAAACACCCATGCCCCCTGACCGGATGACTGGCTTTAATCCAGGGCCATGGAACCCTCATCCCGGCCCCTCTATTTGGTGTGTACAAGGAAAGAGGTTAACAACTTACTAAACCGTATTCTTTGCAGAAAACATGTGGCAGCACGAAAGGGGAAGAACGGTAACGTGACTCAGTCCACGTTAACGTCGGGGTTTAACAGATGACGTAAGGCTGGCTTGCTACAACAATACCACCTCACTACCTTTCATGTCACCACATGATCAGGTCATCTCTCGTCAAAGATCACGATAACTTCGGAACACACGGTCAGTTGCCTTGCATGCAACGAGATACTCACCGATGCTCATATGCCATGCACAACCATACAAGCAAACATGCAAAACACCTATCATATCAAAGGTTCAAACGTGCTTGCCTGGTTCGGAGAAGTCGGAGTCTAGCTCGGCGAAGTTCGCGGCTCCGTCACCTCCTCCGGAACCTACGGTATAGCGAAAACGTACACTAACGTAAAAATCATCGCGTGCATAAAAATTGTTCCAAATTTTTTCCAAATAAATACTACAAAAATGCAAGACTGACAGAAAAAGAATCAATCAAAAATCATCTTTTATTAAAAAGTTATAAAGGTTTTAGTCCAGGGACTAATCTGTGATGAAACAGAAAAGAACCAGGGACTTAACTGAGAAAACAGAAAACGGTTCGGGATAAAAGGCGCCAGCCCGAAGAGAAAGCGCACTTTGCCCGAAGGCGCCAACAGAAAACGGTTCGAGGGGGAGAAAAGAAGAGAGGCTGACGGGGGGGGGGTCCACACGTCAGGTTTAAACTTCGCCGGCGCCCGAAGGCTGCGGTGGTTGCCGGCGTTGAACCACGGCGAGGCAGGGAGATCGGAGGTTACCAAGAGGTTCAATGTGTTCTTCCGCGTCGGTGGTTGGTGGACTTGGCCGTCGGAGAGCACCACATCGACGGCGACACTTTCTCCGGCGGACGGTGGTTCGGGCGATGGTGGAGAACTCCGGTGGGTGCTGCAAACTCAAAATTGAAGCGCGGGTCAGGAGAGTGGATGCATTAGGAAGCTACTGGCAAGAGATGAGGGGTAGAGGTGCACGCACGGGAGTGAATCGAACTGGATCCCGTGGCGGGGCGAGACGGCCGGAGTTGGGGAAGAAGGCTCCCTCGGGGCTCTTCCAGTGGCTTGGCGTGGTATTGGTGGAGTGCAGAGGTGGTGTGGGTTCGAGCTCGAGCTCGGGGCCTCTATTTATAGGCGATCCGAGGGGGTGGCCGTGAACGGGATTGCTCCGGCGAGCGATTACGGCGAGGCAGGGGTTGGGCAGGGAGTTTAAGTGGTCAGGCAACATCAGGGAGGTTCACTGGTGCCGTTCCCCCGCTAATCCTCGGTCGGGCTTGGCGTAATGCGCCGATCATCGACGGGGCGGCCGTACGGGCACGGCGGCGGCAGAGAGCGCGCTCCGCGCCTAGTAGTTCACGACGAAGGGTGGCAGCGCGCACGGGGGAGTGGATGGCCACGCGGCGACCTCCGGTGGCTTGGGCAGCGCTGGACGGCGCCGTCCACGCTGCGCCTCTCACTGGCAGCCGCAAAGCCGCTGCTGCCGTCGCTCATGGGTGGCGCCCCTCCTCCTGCTCGTCGCCGACGCCCGCAAGACTCCAGGGATAAGAAGGAGGGGACGGGGAGCAAGGCGCCACCGTGGTACTGGCGAGATTGAGAACGGTTTCTGAAGAAAACGACAGTGTTCCTGAAACTGTTTAACTGAAGTTTCTGAACATGATAGCAACAGTGCCAGTCAGGTGTTCGACGAAATGATTTGGCATGAAGAAAAAAAATTCTGGAGCTGGGACTTGGTGACGTGACCTCTCAATGCATCCAGAGGCTGCCTGAATTTTCTCAGATTTTTAGGAGGAGAATTCAAATGAATTTCATCAAATTTGGCAATTAAGGTCCAAACTTGCAGCAAGTACAATTTGAAATATTTGAACTGGAGACCAGTGGATCTTCATGGATCCTGGTTGAGGGCTCAAAGGACTAGCTAGGGAAACTTGTTTGGAGGCCAAACTCAAAGTAGAAATGGTAGTTCCTTTGAAAACCTCCAAGGGTCAAGATAGAAGGCAGAAATTGTTTTTGATGAGAAATAATTGAAAGAAAATTTTATGGGGAGGTTCAAACTGCTGGATTTTAAATATATCATGATCCAAAGATGGGGAAAGGCTCTTGGGAGGGGATGTTCACTTGGGTCATGGTAAGAGGGATTTTTTTGAAAGGGGGAGAAAATCACTCCAAATGCCATAGGGCTATTTTTAAAAGACTTTCAAAAAAAATAATTTTCCAACTGAAAAACCCTTGAGCCAACATGGGATGAAAAACCTCCAACACCAACAATCAAGTCTAGGGTGAAACCAAACAAACACTTGTCACAAAAAGGAAATTTTTCAGAGGGAGAGTTCTTTAGAAGAAAATTTAAATACCCTCCTCAAATCAAATAAAAGATTTTAATAAAACCAAAAATAAAATTTTGGGTGTCATAAATATGCAGTAATATATTCTAACTTTATGATAACCGCACCTACTCTTATATGTTAGCTCTCCGATATCATGTAAAGTTATCCTCTTCATACCCACAATGTAGTTTTATTTCTCGTATCCAGTTGGAAACAAACTTTCGGTGTACGTAGAGTCGTATCAGTGGCAGATAGGACTTGAGAGAATATTGATCTTACCTTTAGCTCCTTGTGGGTTCGACACTCCATAATTACCACTTCCACCTTTAGAAATTGCTACGACTATTCCCTGCACTTGGGTATTATCATTACCCACGGTATAGGAAGTATTAGACCCAGAGACGGCGCACAATTATTCTGGCGCTCCAAAGTCAAATTCCACATTAATGTATTCACACTCAGAGTGTAAGTCTTCATTGATTGAAGATATACGTTACTTCGTGTGTTGCACATCTAAGTCGTCAACATGCATAAGCATTAGGATGTGTGTCCAGTTACAGGACATTTGAGGATTCTAAGATATTTAGCTCACACCACAACTTGCAAAACCATTTCTCATCCAAGGGCTTAGTGAAGATATCTGCCAATTGCTCTTCAGTGTTGACGTGAATGATATCAATATCTTCCTTGTTGACATGATCTCTGAGAAAGTGAAGACAGATCTCAATGTGCTTTGTCTTCGAGTGCTGAACTGGATTCTTGGAATGCTTGATAGCGCTTTCATTGTCGCAGAAGAGTGGCACATTCTTCGTGTTGATGCCATAGTCCTTGAGTGTTTGCTTCATCTAGAGAAGCTGAGCACAGCATGATCCAGCAGCAATGTATTCAGATTCAGCAGTGGAGAAAGATACATAGTTCTGCTTCTTTGAAGATGAACAAACAAGTGATCGACCGAGAAAGTGTCATGTTCCTGAAGTGGACTTGTGGTCAACCTTGTCACCAGCATAATCACCATCAGAATATCCAAACAGATCAAATGTTGAGCCCTTTGGATACCATAATCCTATTGTTAGGGTGTAAGCCAAATATCGAAGTATTTGCTTCACCGCTAGGTGATGCGACTCCTTTGGTGCCGCTTGGAATCGGGCACACATGCAAACGCTAAGCATTATATCTGTCCTAGATGCACATAAGTAAAGTAAAGAACCAATCATGGAGCGGTATACCTTTTGTCGCACCCCGGCTCAGAGCAACCGGTTTACCTTGCATTGCCAGCCTAGAGATCATGTCTTCTGGCTACACACAACAATCTTGGTACAGAAAACAACTGCTTTATTGATGCTAGCGGAACATGGTTCATGTTACAACAAGTTAGGAGGCCAAGCGGCACACACGGTGTGGCTGAACAATATGTACATTATTTAATGAATATAACGGGGCCTCGATCATGACAACTATGCGGCAGCGGAACGACGATGAAGCGGGACTCCATAGCACAGGGACACCGATGTGAACACGATCTAGACTCGGATTGCTCTCCGTTCCAACGAGACTTTCCTGAAATCTGGCATGACACGCCAGGTCAGTACATTGAATGTACTTGCAAGCTCACAACCAGCATAAACATAATGACAAACAATATCATGATACTAACCAGTTTAATCTCGTGCCTCAAGTCCCTCGGACTTGCTTACCAAACGGGTTCCCTCGTAACCAAACGGTGATCTACCTCGGGTCACAAACGGACCAACAACATGGTCATCAAACGGGTTACCTCGTAACCAAATGGTGATCTTTCTCGGATCACAAACGGGCCAACAACATGGTCATCAAATGGGTTACCTCGTAACCAAACGGTGATCTTTACCGGATCACAAACGGACCAACAACTTGGTCATCAACATCAACATGGTTTTCCAACCATCCTCTTTCCAACAGTGCCATATTATTAACTTTAGTGTGCAAGATTATTTAAACGTTGACCCATGGTGTGACCTACTTTCGATCGTGTCCGTATCCGTGGACTCGGCTATCGATAGATTAAATACACTCTGCAGAGGTAGCGCACTGTACCCACACCAAGGAACCCATGGCCTCGCACTACCATTCGGGTGGACCAATGACATTCCAACAGAACCCCTCCATTGCCATGACACTCTCCCAGCCACTCCGACTAACTCCCCACTGGGATAAGTCATGGGTGGCCCCATGTCTACCAAAGACACCAACGGCCACCGTCATGGCAAAACATAAATGGTCCCAAATGGGGACAAGGTACCATAACAACATCAACGGGCACACAAGGTTATATCTGCTTACCGGGCCAGGGTACCGCACGGCCATAACCTTTCCTCACTGGAGGCACCGACCAGAGGCATGACAACGGACCGAATAAAGGCCTTCCCATAAAGGAAAATGTGGTTGCACTTGGAAAAACTCGATTCAGTGGCCCCATGACCCGATCAACGATATGTTCAAGTTGAGATATTATCAGGTTCAACTTAAAGTAAAAATAATCGGTGTCATGACATGCCATGCAAATGCACTCATATAACATGCATCACTTATCATAAGAACAATATTGGGTCAACTATACCAAGCACTAACCAAACATATCAGAAACTCATAGCACTATTCTGGTCATGATTATTCAGCAAACTAACCATGGCAATATCTTAGCATAATTATTTTCTTACCCGAGAAAATATTATCCAAACTAGTTCTTTTTCAGAAGAAAATTATTTATTCATAATCTAGGATAACTTCTAATGACTTAAACTAATTTGTTAACTTTAACTTACTCTAAACCGACATGTCAACATAATCAAGCATTCAACAAAATAAAAATAGTTATTTATGTTGGTGATTTGAATGCATGAACTAAATTATTCATTCAAGTTGAAAATAAATCATAATTATTGCAATGGCACCATGAAAATGTTGTTGTGGCTTGCCTTAGTGATCCTCAAGAAAATCTTCAACTTCTGAAATCAATTAAAAACACAAAAAGAAAACATCAAGAGACATTCTTAAATTCACCAGAAAATCTAGGCAGCAGAGAAAAATCTCATCTTTGGTGTGCTGCTAGAGATTTTCATACAGAACACAATGCAAAAAGAATCAATTCATTTGGACTTACGGTTAAAAAGTTATGGCTGTTTGAAGTCCTCTGGAAATATTTGAATTGAATTTAAATAAAATAGAACTGGGGGGTGACGTCAATGGCGTAAACCCCACGGGGCGCCTCCACTCGTACCGCTTCAGGCGCGGTCAGAGTGGCCGACTGCGGGCCGCGCTAGTCAGGTGAGAGGGAGGGGAGAGGGAAAAAGGGCACGGCGGAGCTTCGCCGGAGCACACGCCGGCGAGGAGGGCATCTTGGCCCGATCTGGAGGGATAGATCGAAGGGGAAGAGGGAGGCGCACCTGCCCGTACCCGTAGAATAGCTAGGGGTGGTCGGGCGGCGTCGGAACGAGCCTCTCAAGTGGCAGCAGAGAGGAGCGATCGCCGGAGTTGGGGACGATGGCGACGAGGGGCTGCCCCAGTGGCTCCAACCGAGTCGGACGGCACCACTGAAGCACGACAAAGGCTCTGGAAGAGTCGCCCGAGCTTGGGAGGGGCTGGAGCGGTGAGGACGGATAGAGGGGATCGTCGGCGAGCTCGAGTTCGGGGACGGCGGCCCGAGGCCTGCCCGGCCGGGCTATGGCTTCCTACTGGCTTGTGGAGTGTGTGAGTGGAGCTGGTGATGCTCGAGAGGGCTGGGGAGGGCTAGCTTTATAGCCGAGCGAGTTGAGGGGTTCGGGTTCCGGCGAAGGACACCTGGACACTGTGCTCGGCGATGAACGACATCAGTGAGCGAGTGGGAAGGCGACGCAGCTCGTACGGGCACTGTGAGGGGGCGGAAACGAGCACATGAATGAGTGGGTGGCGACCACTAGTAGAAAAAGGGCCTAATGTGAAGCACATTAGTCCCGGTTTGTAACAAAACCGGCACTAATGTGATCATTAGTGCCTGTCCCAATGGCTGGGGGGGGCGGAGATCATTAGTACCGGTTCGTGGCGACCCTTTACTAGCGGTGCGCGCCACGAACCGGTACTAAAGTGGCTGTTGCAGGCTGCGGTCACACAGGGGGCCCACCAGCACCTTTCGTACCAGTTCGTGCCACAAACCGGTACTAGAGGTTCCTAGTTGACAGCGGTTTTTTAGCCCCACCTTGCTCCGCTAACAGAGTTTTTACCACCTTAAATATGTTACTTCTCAAACTATCACCACCAATTGGTCTTCATTGAACTCTATGTGTAGAATTTGTGGCCACAATATGAGTCTTCTCCGGTTCCGAAACCGGTGAGGACTCATATTGACAATTTAGATTGTACACAAAAAGATCATTTATGATCAATGTATTTTTTATGTACTTCTCTATAGCAGTAGCGCGTTTTGGCTGAAAGGCGGTACTAATCAATGTATTTTTATGTATATTTTTACATGTTTACACATGAGCCGGTTCGAACTGGACAATCTCTTACGAAGTATCTGGGTTTCGGACGAAAACTCATCTGTTACACTGGCTATTCAATATTTTAATAACTTAGTACAAGTACGGACTTTTTTTGCGTTCGGATGCACAATTCAAATCCACGTCATCAACTTTCAACCCTTTATGACATAATTTGCTATTTTCGATGCATTTACTGATTTGTTTTCAGAGCTAAATCACCGTGAAACTGAAAAGCACTACAAAATGAACTCTGAAAAGGTTGAAACTTGGCAAGGTATCATCATTTCACCCGCATAGCATGTGCAAAAAAGTAGAGAGGGTTATGGCAAAAACTGGATGCACTTCGTGTACAAACTGGACAATCTCTTACGAAGTATCAGGGTTTCGGACGAAAACTCATCTGTTACACCGGCTTTCAATATTTTAATAACTTAGTACAACTCCGGACTTTTTTGCGTTCAGATGCACAATTCAAATCCACGTCATCAACTTTCAACCCTTTCTGACATAATTTGCTATTTTCGATGCATTTACTGATTTGTTTTCAGAGCTAAATCACCGTGAAATTGAAAAGCACTATGAAATGAACTCTGAAAAGGTTGAAACTTGGCAAGGTATCATCATTTCACCCACATAGCATGTGCAAAAAAGTAGAGAGGGTTATGGCAAAAACTGGATACACTTCGTGTACAAACTGGACAATCTCTTTCGAAGTATCAGGGTTTCGGACGTAAACTCATCTGTTACACCGGCTATTAATATTTTAATCACTTAGTACAACTCCGGACTTTTTTTGCATTCAGATGCACAATTTCAAATCCACGTCATCAACTTTCAACCCTCTCTGACATAATTTGCTATTTTCAATGCATTTACTGATTTGTTTTCAGAGCTAAATCACCGTGAAATTGAAAAGCACTACAAAATGAACTGAAAAATCACTACAAATATGCATATAATGATAAAGCACACTAATATTAAACATAAGAAACTCTAAATACAGCAAAAAAGTACTCATAAATAAATAGAAGAAAATATATAAGGTTAAATTTCCGCGCTGCCCAGTGGGCCTGCTCGGCCTTGGGCGTGCTTATGCAGGCCCATAAGGTCCAGCAGGCTCACAGGGCAGCGGGGCACAGTTAGGCCCAGAGGTCTGCATTAGATAGGAGCTTGAAGGAGCAGCCGCGGCTGGGTTTATAAACCAGTGGGGCTGCCCTTCGCTCGGCGAGGTGGGACTAAACAATGAGCACCGTGGAATGGGAGCGCACCCCTTTAGTACCTGTTCGTGGCTCCAACCGGTACTAAAGCGTGGGTCTTTATTACCGGGTGGAGCCACGAACCGGTACTAAAGGGGGTCGCTTCCTGCCGCTTGGCCTGGCCAAATTTAACCTTTAGTGCCGGTACCTGTCTCTAACCGGTACTAAAGGCCTCCCCTATATAACCAGCACTTACGAAAATTTCAGTTATCATTTTCATCTTCGTCGCGCCCGTCCCCGCGCCGCCCCCGTCACCGCCTCCGTCGCCGTTGTCGCCGTCCCCATCACCGCCCCCGTCCGTGCGCCGCCCCCGTCTGTGTGCCGCCCCCGTCGCCCCCGTCGCCTTACGTCGTCGTCGTTGCCACCCCCCTCCCCTCCCCCCCCCCCCGCTGTAAGATCGATCGGGTGCCCCGGGCGGCCCCCTGGCGCTCACCGGCAGCCTCCTGTGCACATGTGCACACACACGTACGCACACACACAAACACACACACACACACACATGTTTAATGTCAAAATGTTAGATTATATAAATGTTCGATTATATATTAATTAGATAATGTTAGATGAGTTAGTTTTTTATATTTTTAGTTACAGATGAATTTATATTAATGTTAGATGAATTAATATATATTAAATTTGGGTATATGAGATTTGATCATCTAATTAAAATTTTAGTATATAGAACTAGCTACTTTATTTTTAGTAAGAAAATTAATAGAACTAGTTTAGTTGAATTAGTTGAATTAGTTGAACTAGTTAGTTGAACTAGGAGCTACTTTATTTAGGTATATTTTTAGTAAGTGCTTAGTTGAATTAATTAGTTGAACTAGCTAGTTGAATTAATAGAACTAGTTTAATTAGTTGAATTAATATAACTAATAAGTGTTTAATGTTTCACCTATGAACATCGGAAATGTCATCTGACGACGAAAACGATTTCATTATGTGCGAAGACTGCGAAGACCAACGCGGCCTGTGCGACAAAAATTTCCTAGTTGATGATAGGCGCTTCGGCATCAAGCTGGATGAGACCTTCGAAGTGGATACAGTAAGTCACAACGACAAGTTTTTTTCCATAATTAAGCATGACTTATATATGCTTCATTTGCTTCAACTTATTATTTTAAATTTTCACTATTCTACTAGCGTATCCCCTGCCATGCAAGAATTTTTGTCTTGGATAAGATAGGTTTCAGTCCTAACAAAACTATGGAGCTAAAGAGAGTTTACTTGAAGACCGAGCATGGTTATACCTTCAACGTCAAATTATACAATCAAGACACCTACAACCATTTTGAATGCAAAACTTGGCAAGCACTATGCAATGCTTATGCATTTGAGCCTGATATGTTTATCACCATTGATATTCGTCCCAAAGATGATATTGAAGGTAATAGAGACATTTGGGTCGATGTGCAAACGCCTCCAGTTCTACCATTATGTGAGTTTCTCAACCATATTTATGTCTTCGATATTGTTTTTTCAAAAATAGTTGACAACTAATTTCTATTGATAGCTTATTTCCATTCAAGGAAACATGTCCAGCGCTTGGTAGACAGGACCGTCCACTGTCCCGGGGCTGAACTAAACTGCGAGGAGATAAGTCATTCTTTTCATGGCTTGAGGATCTTGATGCTGTCAAGAGAAATTATTTTCCTGAATTTTAAAATCTTAGTACTCAAAACGTGCGACCAATAGTGATCGTATTGAACCGTGGTCACATCTATTTAGGAAAGATGGTAAGATTTTTACTATTTTTCCTCAGTGCATCTTTTGCATACATTATTTTTAAGCTAAACTTCATTGCTAAGTATGTTACTATACGATGTTTTTCAACAGGGACTCCCGATGACTATTGTGCCTCAGTGGATCGAGGCTAAAGGTCGCATGAGAATTGTTAGCTTACAGCCAAGACATCCTACAATGCACTTTAGTGCATTCATGATTTCTAATAGCGAGGAATGCTTAATAGTGAAAGACAGGAACAAAATTGTCCACGGTCACAGAGAAGTACTAGGGGGCAGCAATCAGAAGCGCAACCCATGATTAGGAGACATGTTCATCTGCATGCTCCAATATGATGAATCAGGAGAGCTATACATGTTCTATGCTATTTTACCCGAGAGAGCAGCAGCAGGAGTGATTAGCATGCTCTTAGTACTTGTCCTCTCATGTTCGTGTTCTTCGTCCTGAACTTAATCTCAAAGAGTGATCATGCTGAACTCGATGATATCTTTCCTTCTGGTACAAGTGAATGTTTCTTCTTTAAGCTGGTATTGGTGGTGATTTGATAGCGGTAATGACTATGATGATTAGATAGTGGTAATTTCAACTATAATGATTTTTAGCTAGCTAGTATACCGTTAACTTGTTGGTGATGATATATATGATGCAATAGTTTTTATATTAATATGATGATGATGAGTTATTATATCATTTATGAAAGAAACCGCAGAATAGTTTCAACTGGATGGACCCTAGCTAGATAAGTGATCAAGTATATGCCATATCCATATTACTTGCTCACCTAATATAAGTGATCAAGTAATATATATGGATATGGCATATATACTTTGATCACTTAGCTAGGATCCATGCATGCATCTAGTTGAAACTAATCTACGATACTTTCACCTAACGATTTAACAACTCATTATAATGTAAAAACAATCTCTAAAATAAATTGAAAACACAAAAGTAAAGGAAAAATAAAAAAATAAAACCAAAACCCCCCAAACATTTAGTACCGGTTGGTGTTACCAACCGGTACTGTAGGTCTCCCCGCACCAGGCCCTGGCTCGTCCCACGTGGTGGCACTTTAGTGGCGGTTCGTGCCGAACCGTTACTAAAGGGGGGGGACCTTTAGTCCCCACCCTTTAGTGCCGGTTACAGAACCGGCACTAAAGGCCCTTACGAACTGGTGCTATAGCCTGGTTCTGCACTAGTGGATGAACACAGTGCGCAGCGCACTGTTGGGTTGGCCGGACCGCGCCCGTGCTCGCTGCGGCGAGCTCCGGTGACGGCAAGTGCCAGGAGGGAGTTAATGGAGTCGAGACGATGATGGTGGCGAGGTTTGGCGAGGTTAGGCAGGCGGGGAAGCGAGCACGTGCCGAACAGAGCGCTCGGTGACAAGCATGCTGGCACCATGCACACGCGTGGTTACCGCGTGCACTTCGGCATAGAGCGACGGCTGGCCCCATTTTCATGTCTGGCGTGTAGTCTTTAGTGTTTAGGGTTGTGCCAATACTTTGAGTCGAGCTCAGGTGCTGTAAGTTTGAGTTTATCTTCATGGTAAGTTTCTGGACAGTAACTTTGAGAGCTTACTGTGGTCAATCGGCTAGGAGTTGGGAGCTGTGCTTTGGGGGTTAGCAATCATCTAGGAGGTTAGTGATGCACAAGAAAATGCAGCAGCATTGGAGCAAGTAAAATGGTAGTTGCTGTAGAAACTACCAATTCTGTCCAGAACATAAAATATTTTCTGTAGCAAAAATATTCCAAAAAGTGATGCAATATTCTTACTCTGGGAGGTGCCCTAGGGTTCAAAGGATTTTTGTGAATTTTCTCAGATTTTTGTGGGCAAGAAAAATTAGGGTTGCTTTGGAACACAAGTTTCTGGTTAGGGTTTTAGAGAGGAAAATGAATATTTTTCATTTGAGAAAAATATTCATGATATTATTTTGAGGTAGACAAGAGAAGAAATGATGGCTAGGGAGAGAAATGAGTCACTTGGGTGAAAGCCAAGGTGATGCCCAAGTGTTTAATTCCAACTGAAGTGATTCAAACTCCAAGTTTGAAATCAAAACCAAATGAAATTCAGAAAAAGAAAGGAGGGCAAAAACCAGGCTGTCACAAACCTCCCCCACTACGGATGAATCTCCACGTCGAGATTCAGTTGCTCGGGAAAACAATTCTCGATAGTTTACCTTTAGAAACTCTTCTTGCTCCCAAGTTGCTTCTGCCTCTGTGTGATGCTCCCACTGAACCTTGTAAAATTTTCTCGTTTTGCTACAAGTGACCCTTTCCATCTCATCCAAAATTTTGAACGCTCTCTCCTCATAGGTTAAATGCCTAGCCAACCCTATTTCTGTCATAGCAGTCTTTTTCTTGGGCGGTGATATACATCATCTCAACTGGGAGACATGGAACACATTGTGCACTTCTGACAATTCTGGGGGTAGTTCCAACTGATATGCAATAGTACCCACTCTGGACATAACTGGGAACAGACCAATAAACCTGGGTGACAATTTCCCGCGAGTCTGAAACCTTTTGACTCCCTTCATAGGAGTTACTCTGAGGTATACATGTTCTCCGGGCTCAAAACTGACCTGTCGGTGCTTTGCATCATAATAACTCTTTTGTCGGGATTTGGCCAGTCGAATCTGTCTCGGATTTACTGGACTTGCTTTTCTGCTTCCATCATGAGATTTGTTCCGAAAATGCGGCTATCTCCGGTTTGAGACCAATTCAACAGGGTGCGGCACTTACGGCCATGCATAGCCTCATAAGGTGACATCTTTAAACTGGCTTGGAAATTGTTGTTGTAGGAGAACTCAGCATACGGCAGATTGTCTTCCCATTTAGGCCTTGGGCTAGGGGACATGCTCGTAGTATATCTTCAAGTATTTTGTTTACCCGCTCAGTCTGTCCATCGGTCTGAGGATGATAAGTGGTACTATATTTCAGTGTTGTTCCCAAAGCTTGATGGAGTCGGGACCAGAAAGCGGAGGTAAATAGGGACCCCGGTCAGAAGTGATTGTTTGAGGTACTCCATGTAGACTGAATATTCTAGACACATACAATTGTGTGAGCTGATCAGCACGGTATGTGGTTCTGATGGGAATAAATTGAGCTACCTTGGTTAAAATGTCCACTATGACCCATACTGTGTCGTTGCCTCGTTGAGTTTTTGGTAGCCCCGTGATAAAATCCATGCACATATCATCCCACTTTCATTGTGGAACCGGCAATGGCCGGAGGAGCCCGGCGGGTTTCTGCTGTTCTGCCTTTACTTTGTTGCATATGTCGCAACAGGCCACAAAATAGGCAATGTCTTTCTTCATCCCATCCCACCAGAATATTTGTCGAAGGTCTTCATACATTTTAGTACCTCTGGGGTGAATAGAATACAAGGATTCGTGTGCTTCGGACAGTAATTTCTTCCTTAAATCTTCTTGACTTGGTACACAAATCCTCCCATGGAATTGCAATGTACCTCGTTGATCCTTGGAAAAGTCTGGGGTCTGTCCTGCTAACATTTGCTTGACGTGTTTTTGTAGGACTGTGTCATTCGGCTGGGCCTTGCGGATCTTATCCTCAAGGGTAGGAGTAATTTCCATAACATTAGCAAGACCAGCATCAATTATGACCAGATTGAGCTGAGCAATCTCTTCTTGGAGTTCGGGACGCAAGGATTCCAGCATGGCATTTAAACTGACAGGCTTTCTGCTGAGCGCATCGGCAACCATGTTGGCCTTACCCGGGTGGTAATTAATTCCAAGATCATAGTCCTTGACTAATTCAAGCCATCTGCGTTGGCGGATATTCAAATTTGGCTGAGTGAATATGTACTTGAGACTTTTGTGGTTGGTAAATATTTGGCACCTTTTTCGAGTGAGATAGTGCCTCCACATTTTTAGAGCATGAACCACCACGGCCAATACCATATCATGAGTAGGATAGTTCCCTTCCTGGGGTCACAGCTGCCGAGATGCATAGGCTACCACCTTGCTATCTTGCATAAGTACGCATCCAAGGCCTTGTCTGGAAGCATCACAGTATATATCAAAGCTGTGGTAGATGTCTGGAAGGGTCAACACAGGTGATGTTGTCAGTCTGGTTTTCAGCTCATTAAACTTTTCAAGCAATCTTCAGTCCATTCAAATTTCTTATCTTTCTTGAGAAGGTCTGTTATTCGCTTGGCAATCTTAGAGAAACCTTCAATGAAACAACGATAGTATCCTGCTAGTCCAAGGAAACTCCGGATTTGAGATACTGTCGTGGGTGCCAACCAATCAAGTATGTCCTTTACCTTGCTTGGGTCTATTGCTATACCTTCCGTGGATAGTATATGCCCAAGAAATCCAACTTGCTTCAGCCAAAACTCGCATTTACTGAATGTGGGGTATAGTTGATGGTCACGGAGTCTTTGTAGGACAGCTCGGAGGTGTCCTTTGTGCTCGTCTTCACTTTTTGAGTATATGAGAATATCATCGATGAAAACCACCACAAATTTAATGAGGAAATCCATGAGTAGTTTATTCATCATATGCATGAAGAAAGCAGGGGCATTGGTAAGGCCGAAGGACATAACGGTATATTCGTAAAGACCGTACCGAGTAGTGAACGCGGTCTTAGGAATATCTTCCTTTTTAATCTTGAGTTGGTGGTATCCTGTCCTTAAATCAATTTTGTAGAACACTTTTGCCCCACTGAGCTGATCAAATAAGTCATCAATCCTGGGCAGTGGATATTTGTTTTTGATGGTGACACCATTCAGCTAACGGTAATCCACACACATACGGAGAGTACCATCTTTCTTATCCACGAATATAGCTGGTGATCCCGATGGTGAGGAGCTGGGACGGATGTAACCTTTCTGGAGCATCTCATCAAGCTATTTCTTTAGCTCCGCTAATTCTGACGACGGCATCCGATAATATTTCTTGTATAACGGTGCGGTTCCGGGCATAAGATCTATTGCAGATTCAAGATGTTGGTCTGGCGGCATGCCTGGCAGCTCTTCCGGGAATACATCGGGAAACTCACTGACCACATGAATTAATTCCAATTCAGCCACAACGGTAAAGACCATTTCTTTCTGAGGTGTGCTCCTGCGGGCAAAGAATTTTGTAGCCTGCCCTTCTAGACTTGTCAAGGTGACTTCTCGGGTCGCACAATTAATGCATACTTGATAGTGAGTCAACCAATTCATCCCCAAAATAATGTCCAACTTAACAGACTCAAGGACTATCAATGAAGTTAGAAAATGGACTCTGTTGATAATTTCCAGATTACGGCAGACCAGATTGCTTCTGGGCAAAGATCCCGGGGATTGTACCAGCATATTCTTCCTCAAAATTGAACAAGGAAATTTGTTTTGGGCAACAAAACTCCGCGAAATAAAAGAGTGGAAAGCCCCATAGTCAAATAAAATTACGGCAGGTATGCTATTAATGAAAAACATACCAATGATGACTTCAGGGTTCTCTTGGGCTTCGTCTGCAGAGAGGTGATGGACTTGCCCGGTGATGTTTTGCTGGACAGGGTATGATCCCATAAAGTTGACTTGTGGCCTGAATGGAGAATTAGTCCTCCCGCCCCTGGGACACTACCTGGCGTAATGTCCGGTTTGTCCACAACTGAAACAAGAATTGTTGTGCTGGCACTCTTCTCGAACCGGGTTGGTCACGACATTCTTGACTTGTGTAGTGGTCTTTCTAACATTCTGCTACCAATTGGGCTTGTACTCTACTTGAGTCTGCTGCGGTACGAGCCTTTTGCATTGGCTGAACCTCCTTCCTTGGCTCGAACTTCGCTTGTGATCATAATTTGCAGGCTAATTTCATGTATCAGTTTGTGCTCCATCTCAGCAATGAGGGCCTTGTCTACCAGAGTTTGGAAATCGGTGAAATCAAATATACTGAGGGTGCATCGCAGATGCTGGTTTAATCCTCCAAGAAACCTGTCAATCTTCCTTTCTTCGGTGGTCACATCATAAACGAAGTAGCGGGCCAAATGATTGAACTTATTGAAATATTCACTCACAGACTGACTTCCTTTGAGGAGAGCGAGAAATTCACGCTGCTTGACTTTCATAATTCCAGCAGGAATATAGTATTTACGGAACTGATCCTTTAGTTTTGTCCAGGCGATTTCTTCATCAGCAGGCCACATGGCTTTTACATTTTCTCACCATATGGCGGCAGCGCCTTCAAGATAATGAGTTGGAAATGGGACTTTGTCATTGTATTTAGTATGAGCAATCTCAAGCGTTTTCTCAATAGTTCGTAACCAGTCGTCTGCGTCCAAGAGATCAATAACCTGACTGAAACTGGGAGGGTTGGTTCTCTGAAAATCTGACAGTTTGGAGTGATGACCGTTCTGATTTCCATTCTGTCCAACCATAGCTTGCACACTTCTCAACATTTCAATCAGATCATTATTTCTCTTTTCTTCAAACATACGGAGAATTTGCTCGGTGGAGGGCAGATTTGGCGGTGGATGCGGTGGTGGAACGTACGGCTCGGGGGAGTGTCCTGCCTGTCGTGCGGAATGACGAACAGGGACATGCTCACAAGCGTCGCTACTACTGCCTCCCCACGTCATCCTATTGTTTTTCCCAAGACAACGCAACTGAGATGAGCAACATCCAAAAAAATTTGTGGGGAAAGCCAGCGACAAAACCCGAAAGAAAGCGAAATTCCGAAGGAAACACATCGAATAGAAGAAAGTTCCAACATAATTATACATATACCCGTACATAAAAGATAAATGACATAATAAGTTCAACTACTTTCATACATCGAACGGAACATCATGACTCGTATGACTACATCCGTACATCAACCTAACAACTGCGAAAACTCAAGTGCTCTAATGCTCTGGTGCTGCGGTGTCCTCTCCTGAAGCGGACTCGGATCCTGAACTGGCGCCGTTAACCGAGACCTCTGGGTTAAAAGTAACACGACGACGCTGCCTCGAGGGTTCTCCCTCCGGAGCAGGTGCAGGATGGGCTGAAGCATCGGGGCTATGGGGGTAGTGAGAAGAGAAACCCACTCTGCAGGATCACTAAGAGGGTTCTTGGTCGAGGTGTCCGAGCTACTCGGAGGAGTAACTGGGGAAATAGGTGAGCTAGATCTAGATGGAAGATAAGGAGTAAATCCTATAGACGATGGAGTAGTGAATGCTCTAGTAGCGGCTAAAGCAGTGTGAGCACGAGTTAGCTCTCGAGCCAGCTCCTGAATCAGAAGGTAGCTAGCAGTGATGTAGCGAGAAAGGTGGCTAGCAGTACTATCAGACTCCAGACCAATGGTAGGAAAACGGACACGACCATTGTCGTGCAGGGAGGGATAGTAGTAGAAACTTGGATGGTTGTGCATTCGGACCTTGTTATAGCACAGCATCGACGAGGACCTCAAATGCAGCAAACTGGACAGCCTGAGAAGCGGTAGAAGCGAAACCGCTCCTGGAGGTACGAGTGTAAGAGCTGGAAGATTAACTGGTGTGCAGAGTAACCACGGCGTGATACTCATACACTGAGTTGGCTAGACGCTCCCGGTACACACGATAGACTGGGTCGTCACTGTGAGGATACAATCGATGCCACACGTTGTGAAGGAGATGCGGCGACGTGTACGGCATCAGCTGCAACTCGCACGGATACGGCACCGGAGCCATCTACACTCACAGCTATTAGTAGGTTAGAAATAAAATAACCAAGTGCATGCATTGCAACAACCAGCAACAAACACTATCATCACTCAACTTTAACTCTAACTAATGTCCAGTAACGCGGCAGTAGTCTAGCGCGTCCTGCAGTCAGCGCGGCTCTGATACCAAGCGTTGTGGCACCCCGGCTCAGAGCAACCGGTTTACCTTGCATTGCTAGCCCAGAGACCATGTCTTCTGGCAACACACAACAATCTTGGTACAGAAAACAATGATACGTCCATTTTGCATCATGCTTTTATATCGATATTTATTGCATTATGGGCTGTTATTACACGTTATGTTACAATACTAATGGCTATTCTCTCTTATTTTACAAGGTTTATCACGAAGAGGGAGAATGCCGGCAGCTGGGATTCTGGCTGAAAAGGGGTAAATATTGGAATCCTATTCTACACAGCTCCAAAAGTCCTGAAACTCCACGAAAGTCATTTTTGGAATTTATAAGAATTATTGAGCGAAAGAAGTACCAGACGGGGCCCACACCCTGGCCAGGAGGGTGGGGGGCGCGCCCTCCCTTACTAGGCGCCCCCCTGTCTCCTGGCCCCCCTGGTGGCCCTCCGGTGTCCCTCTTCAGCTATATGAAGGATTTTACCCCGAAAAAAAATCATAAGCAAGCTTACGGGACGAAGCTCCGCCGCCACGAGGCGGAACCTTGGCGGAACCAATCTAGGGCTCCGGTGGAGCTGTTCTGCCGGGGAAACTTCCCTCCGGGAGGGGGAAATCACCACCACCGTCATCACCAACGATCCTCTCATGGGGAGGGGGTCAATCTACATCAACATCTTCACCAGCACCATCTCCTCTCAAAACCCTAGTTCATCTCTTGTATCCAATCTTGTATCAAAACCACAAATTGGTACCTGTGGGTTGCTTGTAGTGTTGATTACTCCTTGTAGTTGATGCTAGTTGGTTTATTTGGTGGAAGATCATTTGTTCAGATCCTTAATGCATATTAATACTCCTCTGATCATGAACATGAATATGCTTTGTGAGTAGTTATTTTTGTTCCTGAGGACATGGGTGAAGTCTTGCTATTAGTAGTCATGTGAATTTGCTATTCGTTCGATATTTTGATGAGATGTATGTTGTCTCTCCTCTAGTGGTGTTATGTGAACGTCGACTACATTACACTTCACCATTAATTGGGCCTAGAGGAAGGCATTGGGAAGTAATAAGTAGATGATGGGTTGCTAGAGTGACAGAAGCTTAAACCCTAGTTTACGCGTTGCTTCGTAAGGGGCTGATTTGGATACACTAGTTTAATGCTATGGTTAGGTTTAACTTGATACTTCTTTTGTACTTGCGGATGCTTGCAATAGGGGTTAATCATAAGTGGGATGCTTGTCCAAGAAAGGGCAGTACCCAAGCACCGGTCCACCCACATATCAAATTATCAAAGTAACGAACGCGAATCGTATGAACGTGATGAAACTAGCTTGCCGATAATTCCCATGTGTCCTCGGGAGCGCTTTTCTCATTATAAGAAATTGTCCAGGCTTGTCCTTTGCTACAAAAATGATTGGGCCACCTTGCTGCACTTTATTTACTTTCGTTGCTTGTTACCCGTTACAAATTAGCTTATCACAAAACTATCTATTACCTACAATTTCAGTGCTTGCAGAGAAAACCTTACTGAAAACCGCTTGTCATTTCCTTCTGCTCCCCGTTGGGTTCGACGCTCTTACTTATCGAAAGGACTACGACAGATCCCCTAGACTTGTGGGTCATCAAGACTCTTTTCTGGCACCATTGCCGGGGAGTGAAGCGCCTTTGGTGAGTGGAACTTGGTAAGGAAACATTGATATCGTGTGCTGAAATTTTCTGCTACTTGTTACTATGGAAACTAATCCTTTCAGGGGCTTGTTCGGGGCATCTTCGCCCCGACCAGTAGAGCAAAGAATTTCTCCTCAACCTTCTGGACCTATTGAAAATGTTCACTTTGAGATTCCTTCGGGTATGATAGAGAAACTGCTAGCTAATCCCTTTGCAGGAGATGGCACATTGCATCCCGATTTACACCTTATCTTTGTGGATGAAGTTTGTGGATTATTTAAGCTTGCAGGTATTCCCGGTGATGTTGACAAGATGAAGGTCTTCCCTTTATCTTTGAAGGGAGATGCATTGACATGGTATAGGCTATGTGATGATACGGGATCTTGGAACTATAAAAGATTGAAATTGGAATTTCACCAGAAGTTCTATCCTATGCATCTTGTTCATCGTGATCGTAATTACATATATAATTTCTGGCCTCGCAAAGGAGAAAGCATCGCTCAAGATTGGGGGAGGCTTAAATCAATGTTATATTCATGCCCCAATCATGAGCTCCCAAGAGAAATGATTATTCAAAAATTTTATGCTCGGCTTTCTGACAACAATCGCACCATGCTTGATACTTCCTGTGTTGGTTCTTATATGCTGAAGACTACTCAATTCAAGTGGGACTTATTGGAAAGAATTAAACGCAACTCTGAAGATTGGGGTTCCGACGATGGTAAGGAGTCAGGTATGACACCTAAGTTTGGTTGTGTTAAATCTTTTATGGATACCGATGCTTTTCATGGATTTAGCGGTAAATATGGACTTGACTCTGAGATAGTAGCTTCTTTCTGTGATTCTTTTGCTACTCACGTTGATCTCCCTAAGGAGAAGTGGTTGAAATATAATCCTCCCACTGAAGCAAAAGTAGTTGCACCTATTACAGTTGAAGAAAAGACTATTACTTATATCGATCCTATTGTTCCTACTACTTATGTTGAGAAACCACCTTATCCTGTCAGGATAAAGGATCATGCTAGAGCTTCAACTGTGGTTCATAAGAGTAATACTAGAACATATACACCTCCTGAGCAAATTAAAGTTGAACCTAGTATTGCTATGGTTAAAGATCTCCTGGATGATAATATAGATGGGCATGTTATTTACTTCTGTGGTGAAACAGCTAATATTGCTAGACCCGATGCTAAGATACATAGACCTGTTGTAGGCATGCCTGTTTTCCGTTAAAATAGGAAATCATTGTTATCATGGCTTATGTGATATGGGTGCTAGTGCTAGTGCAATACCCCATGACTTATATAAAGAAATTATGCATGATATCGCACCTGCTGAGTTAGAAGATATTGATGTTACTATAAAACTTGCCAATAGAGATACTATTTCACCGGTTGGGATTGTTAGAGATGTTGAAGTCTTATGTGGGAAAGTTAAATATCCTTCTGATTTCCTTGTTCTTGGTTCCCCACAAGATAACTTTTGTCCCACTATATTCGGTAGACCCTTCTTGAATACTGTTAATGCTAGGATAGATTGCAAAAAGGATGTTGTCCCGTTAGCTTGGGGGATATGGAACATGAGTTTAATTTTGGTAAATTTCGTAGACAACCCCGTGATAAAGATTTGCCTAGTAAGGATGAAATTATTGATCTTGCTTTTATTGCCGTACCTCCTACTAATCCGTTAGAACAATATTTTGCTAGACAATGAAAATGATATGTTTATGAATGAAAGAAGGGAAATAGATGAAGTATTCCTTCAACAGGGTCCTATTCTGAAACACAACCTACCTGTTGAAATCTTAGAGGATCCCCCTCCACCCAAGGGTGAACCCGTGTTTGAGCTCAAACCCTTACCTGATAATCTTAAATATGCTTATCTTGATGAAAAGAAGATATATCCTGTTATTATAAGTGCTAACCTCTCAGAGCAAGAAGAAGAAAGATTATTGAAAACTCTGAAGAAGCATCCGGCTGCTATTGGATACACTCTGCATGATCTTAAGGGCATTAGTCCCACTCTATGCCAACACAAAATTAAATTGGAGAAAGATGCCAAACCAGTTAGAGATCATCAACGACGATTAAATCCTAAGATGAAAGAAGTGGTAAGAAAGGAGATACTAAAGCTCCTTGAGGCAGGTATAATTTATCCCGTTGCTGATAGTGAATGGGTAGGCCCTATCCATTGCGTTCCTAAGAAGGGAGGTATTACTGTTGTTCCTAATGATAAAGATGAATTGATTCCGCAAAGAATTATTACAGGTTATAGGATGGTAATTGATTTCCGTAAATTAAATAAAGCTACTAAGAAAGATCATTACCCTTTACCTTTTATTGATCAAATGCTAGAAAGACTATCCAAACATACACATTTCTGCTTTCTACATGGTTATTCTGGCTTCTCTCAAATACCTGTGTCAGCGGAAGATCAATCCAAAACTACTTTTAATTGCCCTTTCGGCACCTTTGCTTATAGACATATGCCTTTTGGTTTATGTAATGCACCTGCTACCTTTCAAAGATGCATGATGGCCATAATCTCTGACTTTCGTGAAAAGATTTGTGAGGTATTCATGGATGATTTCTCCGTCTATGGATCCTCTTTTGATGATTGCTTGAGCAACCTTGATCGAGTTTTGCAGAGATGTGAAGACACTAGTCTCCTCTTGAATTGGGAAAAGTGCCACTTTATGGTTAATGAAGGCATTGTCCTGGGGCATAAAATTTCTGAAAGAGGTATTGAAGTTGATAAAGCTAAAGTTGACGCTATTGAAAATATGCCATGTCCCAAGGACATTAAAGGTATAAGAAGTTTCCTTGGTCATGCCGGTTTTTATAGGAGGTTCATTAAGGACTTTTCTAAAATCTCTAGGCCTCTGACTCATCTATTGCAAAAAGATATTCCTTTTGTCTTTGATGATGATTGTGTAGAAGCATTTGAAATACTTAAGAAAGCTTTGATCACTGCACCTATTGTTCAGCCACCTGATTGGAATTTACCCTTTGAAATTATGTGTGATGCTAGTGATTATGCTGTAGGTGCTGTTCTAGGGCAAAGAGTTGATAAGAAACTAAATGTTATTCAATATGCTAGTAAAACTCTTGATACTGCCCAGAGAAATTATGCTACCACTGAAAAAGAATTCTTAGCAATAGTATTTGCATGTGATAAGTTCTGACCTTACATAGTTGATTCTAAAGTTACTATTCACACTGATCATGCTGCTATTAAATATCTTATGGAAAAGAAAGATGCTAAGCCTAGACTTATTAGATGGGTTCTCTTGCTCCAAGAATTTGATTTGCATATTATTGATAGAAAGGGAGCTGAGAACCCCTTTGCAGACAACTTGTCTAGGTTAGAGAATGTTCTTGATGACCCACTACCTATTGATGATAGCTTTCCTGATGAACAATTAGCGATCATTAATGCTTCTCGTACTGCTCCATGGTATGCTGATTATGCTAATTACATTGTTGCTAAATTTATACCACCTAGTTTCACATACCAGCAAAAGAAAAAGTTCTTTTATGATTTAAGACATTACTTTTGGGATGACCCACACCTTTATAAAGAAGGAGTAGATGGTGTTATTAGACGTTGTGTACCTGAGCATGAACAGGAACAGATCCTACGCAAGTGTCACTCCGAATCATATGGAGGACACCACGCTGGAGATAGAACTGCACATAAGGTATTGCAATCCGGTTTTTATTGGCCTACTCTCTTCAAAGATGCTCGTAAGTTTGTCTTGTCTTGTGATGAATGTCAAAGAATTGGTAATATTAGTAGACGTCAAGAAATGCCTATGAATTATTCTCTTGTTATTGAACCATTTGATGTTTGGGGCTGTGATTATATGGGACCTTTTCCTGCCTCTAGTGGATATACACATATTTTAGTTGCTGTTGATTACGTTACTAAGTGGGTAGAAGCTATTCCAACTAGTAGGGCTGATCATAACACCTCTATTAAGATGCTTAAAGAAGTTATTTTTCCGAGGTTTGGAGTCCCTAGATATTTAATGACTGATGGTGGTTCACATTTTATTCATCGTGCCTTTCGTAAAATGCTTGCTAAGTATGATGTTAATCATATAATTGCATCTCCTTATCACCCTCAGTCTAGTGGTCAAGTAGAATTGAGAAATAGAGAACTCAAATTAATCTTGCAAAAGACTGTTAATAGATCTAGAAATAATTGGTCCAAGAAACTTGATGATGCATTATGGGCCTATAGAACTGCTTATAAAAATCCTATGGGTATGTCTCCGTATCAGATGGTTTATGGAAAAGCATGTCACTTACCTCTCGAACTTGAACATAAAGCGTATTGGGCTATTAAAGAGCTCAATTATGATTTCAAACTTGCCGGTGAGAAGAGGTTATTTGATATTAGCTCACTTGATGAATGGAGAACCCAAGCTTATGAGAATGCCAAGCTGTTTAAAGAAAAAGTTAAAAGATGGCATGATAAAAGAATACAAAAGTGAGAATTTAACGTAGGTGATTATGTGTTGCTATTCAACTCTCGTTTAAGATTTTTTTGCAGGAAAACTTCTCTCTAAGTGGGAAGGTCCTTACGTTATCGAGGAGGTCTATCGTTCCGGTGCCGTAAAAATCAACAATTTCGAAGGCACAAATCGGAAGGTGGTGAACGGTCAAAGAATCAAACATTATATCTCAGGTAATCCTATAAATGTTGAAACTAATATTATTGCGACCATATTCCCAGAGGAATACATAAGGGACACTTTCCAGAACGTTTCATACTCCGAAAAGGAATAGGTATGTGGTACGGTAAGTAAACCGACTCCAAAACAATTCTAATGGCAATTTCTATCGGTTTTGGAATATTTAAGAATTTTCGGAAGCAAAAAGTAATCGGGGAAGGACACGAGGCCTCCACGAGGGTGGAGGGCGCGCCCTCCCTTACTGGGCGCGCCCCTTGTCTCGTGGGCACCTCGTGTGCCCCCCGGACTCTGTTTTCTTGCATGTTACGTATTTTGGTCGGTAAAAATTCATTATATAATCTCCCAAAAGTTTTGACCACCGTATCACGCAAAAATCCTCTATTTTTGTTTCGTGCTGTTTCTGTCGCAGATTTAGAGCAATATGTCGTCCCAGGATTCGGAGGGAGAAAGCTATGTAGTCGATTACCTTGCAGACCCTAAGGTCTACGGGGACTTGGAGCATTGTGGATGGACCACAGAGGAAGAAGAAGACTATGAACCTAAGAGAAGGGACGAGACGAGCTCAGATGAAGATGAAGCCCTTTTACCTCAACCGGGGGACATGCATGTGGAGTTTAAAAAGTCAAGCCTCCCTGATAAGGCAAAGAAACCCAAGATCGAGTTTATCCCTTTTCATCTCTTGCAGGAAAATAAACAGGAACTATGCAAAAAGATATTAAGTCTTGAGCGGGAAATCGATGATCTTTGGGAGCAAAATGTCATTCTCAAGCGGAAATTAAGGCAGAAGGACAACAAGCCTACATCATCAATAACTTCATCACCACCTCCATCTCCTTCGCCAGCAAAAGAGATATAATCACATGGGTATGGTACTCCCCTTGGCAACTGGCAAGCTTGGGGGAGGTGCCCCGGTATCGTATCACCATCAAACTCCTATCTTTACCGTTTTAGTTAGTTCGATTCTTTTAATAGTATCTTGATCAAGTAGAATAAAGTAGAATAAAGTTTTGGTATGAATTAGTGTTGAGTTTTGCTTTGTGATCTCTTTATGTAATCGAGTCCGTGAGCTATATAATAAAGATTAGTGTTGAGTCAAGGGCTTTGCTATTTTGCTATGATCATGAGAAAATAAAATAAAAATAAAAAGGAAATAAAGAGTTCATATTGATCTTATGGATAGTGATGACTTCACATATAAAGAGTATCAGGCATAAAAGTTGTTGAGAGTTGATAAACATAGTTTTGGTCATCGTTGCAATTAATAGGAAGTAATAAAGAAAGAGAAGCTTCACATATAAATATGCTATCTTGGACATCTTTTATGATTGTGACCACTCATTAAGTATGACATGCTAAAGAGTTGATGTTGGACAAGTAAGACAACGTAATGGTTTATGTTTTCTCACATCTCAGTTAAAGTATATTGTCATGGATCTTCCTAACATGTTGAGCTTGCCTTTCCCCCTCATGCTAGCCAAATTTCTTGCACCAAGTAGGAATACTACTTGTGCTTCCAAATATCCTTAAACCCAGTTTTGCCATGAGAATCCACCATACCTACCTATGGATTGAGTAAGATACTTCAAGTAAGTTGCCATCGGTGCAAGCCATAAAAATTGCTCTCTAAATTTGTATGACTTATTAATATGGGAGAAAATCAACTTTATACGATCGTGTGATATGGAAGTAATAAAAGCGACAGACTGCATAATAAAGGTTCATATCACAAGTGGCAATATAAAGTGACGTTCTCTTGTACTATGATTTTATGCATCCAACCCATAAAAGCGCATGACAACCTCTGCTTCCCTCTGCGAAGGGCCTATCTTTTACTTTATGTCTTTTATATTATGCAAGAGTCAAGGTGATATTCACCTTTCCCTTTTTCATTTTATCCTTTGGCAAGCACCTCGTGCTGGAAAGATCCTGATATATATATATATATATATATCCAATTGGATGTAAGTTAGCATGAGTTATTATTGTTGACATCACCTAAAGGTGAATACGTCGGGAGGCAAAACTATGAGCCCCTATCTTTCTCAGTGTCCGATTAAAACTCCATAACCACAAGTATTGCGTGAGTATTAGGAATTGTAGAAGATTATATGATAGTTGAGTATGTGGACTTGCTGAAAAGCTCTATTATTGACTCTTTCCGATGTTATGATAATTTGCAATTGCTTCAATGACTGAGATTATAGTTTGTTAGTTCTCAATGAAGTTTCTGAACCATACTTGACATTGTGAATAGATTGTTACTTGAGCATAAGAAATCATATGACAAAATCTATGTATGTTGCTGTTATGAGAATGATCATGATGCCCTCATGTCCGTATTTTATTTTTATCGGCACATTTATCTCTAAACATGTGGACATATTTTTTGATATCGGCTTCCGCTTGAGGACAAGCGAGGTCTAAGCCTGGGGGAGTTGATACGTCCATTTTGCATCATGCTTTTATATCGATATTTATTGCATTATGGTCTGTTATTACACGTTATGTTACAATACTTATGGCTATTCTCTTTTATTTTACAAGGTTTATCATGAAGAGGGAGAATGCCGGCAGCTGGGATTCTGGCTAGAAAAGGAGCAAATATTGGAAACCTATTCTGCACAGCTCCAAAAGTCCTGAAACTCCACGAAAGTCATTTTTGGAATTTATAAGAATTATTGAGGGAAAGAAGTACCAGAGGGGGCCCACACCCTGGCCAGGAGGGTGGGGGGCGCGCCCTCCCTTACTGGCGTGCCCCCTGTCTCCTAGGCCCCCTGGTGGCCCTCTGGTGTCCCTCTTCTGCTATATGAAGGCTTTTACCCCGAAAAAAATCATAAGCAAGCTAACGAGATGAAACTCCGCCGCCACGAGGTGGAACCTTGGCGGAACCAATCTAGGGCTCCGGCGGTGCCGGGGAAACTTCCCTCCGGGAGGGGGAAATCATCACCATCGTCATCACCAATGATCCTCTCATTGGGAGGGGGTCCATCTCCATCAACATCTTCACCAGCACCATCTCCTCTCAAAACCCTAGATCATCTCTTGTATCCAATCTTGTATCAAAACCACAAATTCGTACCTGTGGGTTGCTAGTAGTGTTGCTTACTCCTTGTAGTTGATGCTAGTTCGTTTATTTGGTGGAAGATCATATGTTCAGATCCTTAATGCATATTAATACTCCTCTGATCATGAACATGAATATGCTTTGTGAGTAGTTACGTTTGTTCCTGAGGACATGGGTGAAGTCTTACTATTAGTAGTCATGTGAATTTGGTATTCGTTCGATATTTTGATGAGATGTATGTTGTCTCTCCTCTAGTGGTGTTATGTGAACATCGACTACATGACACTTCAACATTATTTGGGCCTAGAGGAAGGCATTGGGAAGTAATAAGTAGATGATGGGTTGCTAGAGTGACAGAAGCTTAAACCCTAGTTTATGCGTTGCTTCGTAAGGGGCTGATTTGGATCCATTAGTTTAATGCTATGGTTAGGTTTACCTTAATAATTCTTTTATAGTTGTGGATGCTTGCAATGGAGGTTAATCATAAGTGGGATGCTTGTCCATGAAAGGGTAGTACCCAAGCACCGGTCCACCCACATATCAAATTATCAAAGTAACGAACGCGAATCATATGAACGTGATGAAACTAGCTTGACGATAATTCCCATGTGTCCTCGGGAGCGCTTTTCTCATTATAAGAAATTGTCCAGGCTTGTCCTTTGCTACAAAAAGGATTGGGCCACCTTGCTGCACTTTATTTACTTTCATTGCTTGTTACCCGCTACAAATTATCTTATCACAAAACTATCTATTACCTACAATTTCAGTGCTTGCAGAGAAAACCTTACTGAAAACCGCTTGTCATTTCCTTCTGCTCCTCGTTGGGTTCGACACTCTGACTTATCGGAAGGACTACGACAGGTCCCCTATACTTGTGGGTCATCAAACAACCGCTTTATTGATGCTAGCGGAACATCGTTCATATTACAACAAGTTAGGGGGCCAAGCGGCACACACGGTGCGGCTGAACAATATGTACATTATTTAATGAACATAACGGGGCCTCGATCATGACAACTACGCGGCAGCGGAATGACGACAAAGCGGGACTCCATAGCACAGGGACACCGATGTGAACACGATCTAGACTCGGACAACACGTCGTTCCAACGAGACTTTCCTGAAATCTGGCATGACACGCCAGGTCAGTACATTGAATGTACTTGCAAGCTCACAACAAGCATAAACATAATGACAAACAATATCATGATATTAACCAATTTAATCATTAATGCAAAATCATACTAGGGATGTTGTGAATGAAATCTCATGCCTCAAGTCCCTTGAACTTGCTTACCAAACGGGTTCCCTCGTAACCAAACGGTGATCTTTCTCGGATCACAAACGGACCAACAACATGGTCATCAAACGGGTTACCTCGTAACCAAACGGTGATCTTTCTCGGATCACGAACGGACCAACAACATGGTCATCAAACAGGTTACCTCGTAACGAAACGGTGATATTTCTCGGATCACAAACAGACCAACAACTTGGTCATCAACATCAACATGTCAATCCTCTTTCCAACAGTGCCATGTTATAAACTTTAGTGTGCAAGATTATCTAAACGTTGACCCATGGTGTGACCTACTTTCGAGCGTGTCCGTAACCGGACTCGGCTATCGATACACTAGTAGAAAACAGGGCTTTCGTTCGGGCCTGGCCAGCCCATTAGTCCTGGTTCAGTCATGAAACGGGACCCATGGGGGAATTCGTCCCGGTTGGGGCCTTGTGGGCATTGGTCCCGGTTCGTTTCGACCCATTTGTCCTAGTTCTAGGCACAAAACGGGACCAATGGTCCTCACTCCTGGCCCACAGCCATTGGTCCTGGTTCGTGGCTCGAACTGGGACAGAAGGGGGAGCTTTAGTCCCGGTTCCAGCCATGAACTGGGACAAATGAGCTGCCTATATATACCCCATCGCCACAGCAGAGCACTCCACAGTGCTCTGTTTTTTGCTGGCCGGCAAGGGTGAGGGCATTGGGTGCTCTAGCTCACCTCCTATGCACATGAGGTGTTCGATGAAATGCCCGAGCCATGCTAGTCAAGCTTTCTCCTCTCGAAGCTCGACCTCCGAGCTCCATTTTTCCCAAGATTTGTCTAGGTTTATATTAGCGGTCCATCACGCCCCATCCCCGTGTTCACCGCCGTCGATCGCCCGCGCCAATCTCATCGCCGGCACCACCGTGGTGAGCCTCTTGGTCTTATATTCTTTCTAAAAGAAAAAATTCTTACTTTACATAGATAGTTGTCTAATTTTCTTACTTTTGACACACATCATTATATATAATGCACGCAGATGAACCGGCAATGGATGTACGGTGACAGACACACCTCCGAGTACATTAAGGGCGTGCATGATTTTCTCGAAGTGGCTGAGGCAAACAAGCAGAATGGTTTTATGTGTTGTCCATGCCATAAATGTGGGAATACGAAGTCTTACTCTGACCAGAAAATCCTTCACACCCACCTGCTTTACATGGGTTTCATGCCACACTATAATGTTTGGACGAGGCACGGAGAAATAGGGGTTATGATGCAAGACGGCGAAGAAGAAGAGGACGATGACAACTATGTGCCCCCTGAATACGGTGATGGTGCTGAAGATCAAGAGGAACCAGATGATGTGCACGATGATGCTGCAATGGGGGAAGCTGCTGAAGATCAAGAGGACCCAGACAATGTGCCCGATGATGATGATCTCCGCCGGGTCATTGTCGATGCAAGGACGCAATGCGAAAGTCAAAAGGAGAAGCTGAAATTCGATCGCATGTTAGAGGATCACAAAAAAGGGTTGTACCCCAATTGCGAAGATGGCAACACAAAGCTCGGTACCGTACTGGAATTGCTGCAGTGGAAGGCAGAGAATGCTGTGCCTGACAAAGGATTTGAGAAGCTACTGAAAATATTGAAGAAGAAGCTTCCAAAGGATAACGAATTGCCCGACAGTACGTACGCAGCAAAGAAGGTCGTATGCCCTCTAGGATTGGAGGTGCAGAAGATACATGCATGCCCTAATGACTGCATCCTCTACCGCGGTGCGTACAAGGATTTGAACGCATGCCCAGTATGCGGTGCATTGCGGTATAAGATCAGACGAGATGACCCTGGTGATGTTGACGGCGAGCCCCGCAGGAAGAGGGTTCCTGCGAAGGTGATGTGGTATGCTCCTATAATACCAAGGTTGAAATGACTGTTCAGAAACAAAGAGTATGCCAAGTTGATGCGATGGCACAGTGAGGACCGTAAGAAAGACAGGAAGTTGAGAGCACCCGCTGACGGGTTGCAGTGGAGAAAAATCGGGAGAAAGTACTTGGCTGAGTTTGCAGGTGACCCAAGGAACGTATGGTTTGCTTTAAGCACGGATGGCATTAATCCTTTCGGGGAGCAGAGCAGCAATCACAGCACCTGGCTCGTGACTCTATGTATGTATAACCTTCCTCCTTGGATGTGCATGAAGCGGAAGTTCATTATGATGCCAATTCTCATACAAGGCCCTAAGCAACCCGACAATGACATTGATGTGTACCTAAGGCAATTAGTTGAAGAACTTTTACAGCTGTGGAATGGAAACGGTGTACGTGCGTGGATGAGCATAGACATGAGGAATTTAACCTGCACGCGTTGCTGTTTGTAACCATCAATGGTTGGCCCGCTCTCAGTAACCTTTCGAGACAGACAAACAAGGGATACCACGCATGCACGCACTGTTTACTTGACACCGATAGTATATACCTAGACAAATGCAGGAAGAATGTGTACCTGGGCCATCGTCGATTTGTTCCGACCAACCATCAATGTCAAAAGAAAGGCAAGCATTTCATAGGCAAGGCAGATCACCGGAAGAAGCCCGCCATGCGTACCGGTGATCACGTACTTGCTATGGTCAATGATTTACACGTAATCTTTGGAAAGGGTCCCGGCGGACTAGCTGTTCTGAGTGACGTTGAGGGACACGCACCCATATGGAAGAAGAAATCTATATTTTGGGACCTACCCTACTGGAAAGACCTAGAGGTCCGCTCTTCGATCGACGTGATGCACGTGATGAAGAACCTTTGCATGAACCTGCTAGGCTTCTTGGGCGTGTATGGGAAGACAAAAGATACAGCTGAGGCACGGGAGGACCTGCAAGGTTTGCACGAAAAAGACGGCATGCCTCCAAAGCAGTATGAAGGTCCTGCCAGCTAAATTCTTACCAAAGAAGATAAGGAAATCTTCCTTGAATGCCTAGTTAGTATGAAGGTCCCGACTGGCTTCTCGTCGAATATAAAGGGAATAATAAATATGCCAGAGAAAAAGATCATCAACCTAAAGTCTCATCACTATCACGTGATTATGACGCAACTGCTTCCGGTTGCATTGAGGGGGCTTCTACCGGAAAACGTCCGATTAGCCATTGTGAAGCTATGTGCATTCCTCAATGCAATCTCTCAGAAGGTGATCGATCCAGAAATCATACCAACGCTAAGGAGTGATGTGGTGCAATGTCTTGTCAGTTTCGAGCCGGTGTTCGCACCATCGTTCTTCAATATCATGACGCACGTCCTAGTTCATCTAGTTGACGAGATTGTCATTCTGGGCCCCGTATTTCTACACAATATGTACCCCTTTGAGAGGTTCATGGGAGTCCTAAAGAAATATGTCTATAACCGCGCTAGGCCAGAAGGAAGCATCTCCATGGGTCATCAAACATAGGAGGTCATTGGGTTTTGTGTTGACTTCATTCCTCGCCTTAAGAAGATAGGTCTTCCTAAATCGCGGTATGAGGGGAGACTAACTGGAAAAGGCATGCTTGGAGGGGATAATATGCAGGGACGGATATTCTTGGTCTCAAGCACACTACACAGTTCTACAGAACTCTACCTTGGTGACCCCCTATGTCGATGAACACAAGAACAGTCTGCGCTCCAAACACCGGGAGCAGTCCGACGACTGGATTACATGTGAACACATCAGGACTTTCAGCAGTTGGTTGGAAACACGTCTCAGAGGTGACAACACTGTTTGAGATGAGCTGTACTCGTTATCCAGGGGACCATCTTCGACTGTATTGACTTACAAAGGATACGAGATAAATGGGAATACATTTTACACGATCGCCCAAGATCAAAAGAGCACCAACCAAAAGAGCGGTATCCGCTTTGATGCAGCAATCGAGAGTGGAAAGGACACATATTGTGGTTACATAGTGGACATGATTTTAAGGTCCCTTTGTTTAATCGCAAATGTGTCAATCTGTCAGGAGGCGGGGTACAGGTAGACCCACAGTACAGAATGACAACAGTGGATCTGAACAATCTTGGGTACACTGACGAACCGTTCGTCCTAGCCAATGATGTGGCACAGGTTATCTATGTGAAGGAAATGTCTACCAAACCGAGGAAAAGAAAAGATAAGGAAGCGAATACATCATACGATGAGCCAAAGTGCCACATACTTCTTTCAGGAAAAAGGGACATCGTGGGAGTGGAGGGCAAGACACACATGTCTGTTGAGGATATAGACCTTAGAGTCACCCGCCAGGAGGGGCCGGGTTACTCATATGGTCACTGCCAGAAACCCGACGCCAAGATTAAAGACGGTGGGCCAAAGATGGGCCTAAGACCCGAAGGAGGCTTAAAGCCCGTAGTATAATCATTGTTATAGTAGAACTTGTAGTGTAAGGCAAGAAACAGTTAAGAGTCCGAGCCGGACACTCTTATGAGCCGGCCGGGACTCTGAGAGCTGCAGGGCGTCAGCCTCTCTATATAAAGGGACGACCCGACAGCAGTTTAGGGGCGAGAACAATCTCTTCGAGAGCCGGGCATAGCAGTTTAGCTCCCTGGTGATCGTAACCCTAATCAATACCACCTCAACTAGACGTAGGCTTTTTCCTTCACTGCAAGGGGCCGAACCAGTATAAACCCTCGTGTTCCTTATCCCGCATTAACCCCTTCAAGCTTCCTAGTTGCGATGGCTCCACGACTAAGTCCTAGTTCGAGGACATCTGCCGTGACAATTCCACGACAGTTGGCGCCCACCGTGGGGCACACGCACGGTGGATTTGAGTTCTTGAAGGGCAGCTTCGAAGGGCTCAAAGGATATGTTGTGGGCCGGATGACCAAGAGTCGTCGCGGCAAGCTCTACATCGACGATGCGAACTGGGGCCCCGACGCCGGCTCAACTGAGTACGGGTACCGGGTCCCCTTCGGCGGAATTCACGTTTTCATCGGCAAGATTGGTGAGCCGGGCCCTGAGCCGGATCTCTGCGCCGATCTCATCGAGACGGCTCAGCGTGCGCGATCCGCCCGGGCCCGGCCTACCTTAAGGTGCGCCTTTTTGGGATGTATCCATGGAGGGCCCTCTGATCTATCTGGGTCTGGTGATGAGACAGCCGCCGGCTCTGACGGCGAGTCAGCCACCGGTGAGTCAAACTCGTTGTACCAACTTCAAGATGGCAGGCTCATGGGTTATTCCGACGGTGACAGTATTCCGGACTTGTTTGAGCCGCCAAGCCGGGTAGGGATCTTCATAGCCGGTGCACAGCCTGTCCAGAACCCCGCTCCTGGAGCAGGAAACCCGGTGCCTTCTCCGGCTCAGGTGCTGATGGACCTCACGGACAAGATGACGGCCCTGTTAACTTCCACGGTTGACCCGGCGGATCAAGCCCAGCATGATGCGGAGTTGGCACAATTAAAATTGGATCTCGTGAAGGCTAAGGAGGATCTTGCAGCGGAAGGGATCAGGCTGGCTGCGGAGAGGGCGGCTCTGGATGCCCAAACTCAGTTGATCGAGGCGCAATCCTTCCAACTTACGATGGATCAGAACGCATCCAATGAGGTTATGCGGAGGAGGCACCAAAAGACTCAATCTCGGCTCCCGCCGGTTTATGATCCATGCAACCTCTTCAGCACGCCAGGTGCAGGGTCTAGTAACCCGCCAGGGGTGATAACGCCCGGGGCTGGGCTCCCTATTCAGCCACGGGTGATGGGGCCTCCTCAGGTGCCCCCTGCCCCGCCTCAGTATGTGCCGATGCCCCCGGGTCATTATAATAACCCGCTGGAGAACATGGTCGCTGCGGCAGCACGGCTGGCGGCTCTCCCAGTTGATGGCGACTCTCCGACGGCTATTGAAACCCGCCGGGTCAGGGAACTCCTTCAGACAGCACTGGCGCAGCAAGAGGCGTACTCCTACAGCCGGGACAGGATCCACTCGACCCCTCGTCCGGGCCAGAGCCCGAGTTATAGCAGACACATGGTCTCAGCGACCGGCTCAAGTAACGTCCGACGCCATGACCCGCCTCCTGGCCATGGCCCGGCTCATAATGGAGCCTTTTACGCGGCAGACCAGGACAGAGCGCGCCAAGAAGCAGAGCAAGTGCCTCAATTGACGGCTTACCAGACCCCCCCGGCTTATCCGACGGCTTTCGTCGACGTGGGTATCCCCACCAGGACTAGGGGTGTCCCTTGCTTAGTACCAGCTATACGCAATGAGCGTCTACCCAAGGACGTCAAGGGCCCTAGGAAGGTGCCTAATTACACAGCAGACTTACAGCCTGCAGCCTGGATTGAGAGTTATGAGATGGCTATGGAGCTGCTAGAGGTCAGTGAGGCGGCAATGGCCAAGTACTTCACCATGATGTTGGATGGGACCGCCCGCACTTGGTTAAAAGGGCTACCACCGAATTCCATCGGGTCTTGGGCTGAGCTGAAAGCCTGGTTCATCCAATACTTCAAAGATACCTGTAGGCAGTCTATGTCAATTGTGGATTTGACTAACTGTAAGCAGCAGGAGGGTGAATCCATGACCCATTGGGTTCGCCGGGTTAAGGAGATCATACATTCATCAGATAAGATGGATGCCGGCTCTGCAGTCTTAATGTTGGAACAGAACTGTCCCTTTGTGCCCCTAAAGATGAAACTCGGGCGGCTTAAACGCGACTGCACCGATATGCGTACACTAATGGCGGCTCTTGTCAAGTACGCTGATTCCGATGGTACCAAGGATCCCCCTTCAGATGATGAAAGGACAGGGAAGGGAAAGAAGAACGGCAATGGCAAGGGTCCTCAGTTTAACCCGGGAGACCAAGGAGGATGCAAGCGCAAGGCCGATGGCAGCCTAGAGTTTGTAGCCAACGCCAGTTCACAAGGTAATAACCAGAGACGCAAGGGGAGGCCCCCTCCCCGAGGCGGCGGGTTAGGTCCGACGCTGGAGCAGCTGTTGAATGAACCTTGTCCGAGGCATGGCTCTAGAGAGAAGCCAGCGACTCATCTGTGGAAGGATTGTGCAATCATGAAGGCCTTTAAGAATTACAATGGCCCGGGCGGCGGCTCAGGCGCCGGCGGTTTTCACGGCCCGGGCGGCGGTTCAAATTCCGGTCCTCAGAACGGTTAAGGGGGCTTTAATCAACAGTCTGGCCAGGGTCATCAACAGCAGCAGGGGGGTTATCAGACCAACCCAAAGCAACTTAGCGGGGGACAATATCATGTGTTTACCACCAGTCTGTGTAAGCGAGATCAGAAACTTCATAAGAGGGCTGTGAATGCTGTTGAGCCGGCAGTTCCACGCTACTTACGGTGGTCTGAGCAGCCCGTAGTGTGGAGTAGGGAAGATCACCCTCCCCGGGTGGATAATCCAGGTCACTTGGCATTGGTGGTGGCTCCTCAGGTAGGAGGATATAAGTTTACTATGGTGCTTATGGACGGAGGCAGCAGTATTAACATCCTCTATTATGATACTTTCCGCCGTATGGGGTTAGTTGATAAGGACCTCCGCCAGTCAAACACTGTTTTCCACGGTGTGGTACCTGGTAAGTCGGCTTATCCAGTCGGCAAGATCGAATTGGAAGTGGCTTTTGGAGATGAGAACAACTACAGGGTGGAGAAATTGACCTTTGAGGTGGTTAAGATAAGAAGCCCGTACCATGCTATCTTTGGGCGGCCGGCTTACGCCAAGTTCATGGCTCGGCCGTGTTATGTGTACTTACAGCTCAAGATGCCGGGTCACAACGGGACCATTACGGTTCACGGCAGCCGGAAAGTGGCCTTGGAGTGTGAAGAAGGCGATGCGGCTTACGCAGAATCTGTTTGTGCTACAGAGGAGCTGAAGTTTTACAAAGACAATGTCGACCCAACAGATATGACTTCTCTGAAAAAGCCGACTACGGAGAGCGAGCCGGCGATGAAATTTAAGTCGGCTGATGAAACTAAGCTTGTTGACTTTGTTCCAGGGGATTCAGGCCGTTCCTTCGGCGGTTTAATGAAGAGAGGCGGAAAGCCATTGGTGAAGAGGTGGCCCGGCTCTTGGCGGCCGGGTTTATTGTTGAAGTCTTTCACCCAGAGTGGTTGGCTAACCCGGTGCTCGTACTCAAGAAGAACGGCACCTGGCGGATGTGTGTGGACTACACGGACTTAAACAAGGCATGTCCGGCTGATCCTTTTGCCCTCCCCCATATTGATCAAATCATTGATGCTACGGCAGGTTGTGCGCGCTTAAGTTTCATGGATGCTTATTCAGGATATCATCAGATTAAGATGGCAGTTAAAGACCAGGAGAAGACGGCGTTTATCACTTTGGAGCCTTCTGCTATGTGTCTATGCCCTTTGGACTCAAGTGTGCACAGGCGACTTATCAGCGTTGCGTGCAGAACTGTCTTCATAAGCAGATCGGGCGCAATGTTCGTGCTTATGTAGATGACATTGTGGTTAAATCCATAAAGGAGGAGACTTTGATAGATGATTTGAGAGAAACCTTTGATAATTTCCGGGTCTACAAGATGATGCTTAACCCAGCCAAATGTGTCTTTGGTGTTCCTGCGGGCAAACTCTTGGGTTTCTTGGTTTCTGACAGAGGCATTGAGGCTAACCCGGAGAAGATCAAGGCCATCACCTCCCTGGCTAGGCCAGCGTGTATAAATGACGTTCAGCTCTTGGCGGGTCGCATAGCTGCTTTAAGCCGGTTTATAAGCCGTTTGGGTGAGAAAGCCATGCCATTATATCAGTTGATGAAGAAAGTTGATCATTTTGTCTGGAATGATGCAGCTAATACTGCCTTTGAGGATTTGAAGAAGCAGCTGGCAGAGCCTCCAGTCCTTGCTGCTCCGGTTGACAAAGAGCCCTTACTATTATATGTGGCGGCGAACACACGAGCCGTCAGTGTGGCTATGGTGGTGGAGCGCAAGGAGGAGGGTAAGGAGCATCCGGTTCAGCGGCCGGTTTATTATGTCAGCGAAGTGCTCATTGAGTCCAAGCAGCGATATCCGCATTGGCAGAAGCTTGTTTACGGTGTGTTCATGGCGAGCCGGAAACTTAAGCATTATTTCTAGGGTCATCCCATAACCGTGGTCAGCTCTGCCCCTCTTGGTGATATCATTCAAAACATGGAGGCCACAGGGAGAGTGGCTAAGTGGGCTATCGAGCTCGGACCTCATGATCTCAAGTAGGTGCCACGCACTGCTGTTAAATCTCAAGCCTTGGTGGACTTCCTCAATGATTGGACAGAGTCACAAGTGCCCGAGCAGAAGCCGAATAACACATATTGGACTATCCACTTTGACGGGTCGAGGCAGTTGGAGGGCTCGGGGGCTGGAGTTGTATTAGCTTCCCCCAAAGGTGACAAATTCAATTATGTGATACAATTGGTGTTTCCTTGTACTAACAATGCGGCTGAGTATGAAGCCTTGCTTCATGGTCTTAGGGTGGCTAAGGAGATGAATTTGAGTCGAGTAAGGTGCTTTGGCGACTCGGACTTGGTGGCTCAACAAGTATCAGGAAGGTGGGACTCCAAAGACCCTCTCATGGCGGCTTATCGCCGCGAGGTTGAGGCCATTGCTGGGCACTTTCAGGGTTTCCATGTAGAGCACATCGATCGCAGGAGGAACGAGGCGGCTGATGCTCTAAGTCGGCTCGGCTCTCAGCGAAAGCCGGTGCCACCTAATACTTTTCTGGATGTCCTGTATAACCCTTCTGTTAAATTACCTACGGAGGAAGACTTGGCTGTCCCTGACCCGGAAGCACGGCTGATGGCGGCTCTCCACATCATACCGGACTGGACAATGCTTGGCTTACATGACCCGGGGTGAGTTGCCTGAGGATGAAACTTTGGCCAGGCAGATAACCCGGTGGGCTAAGTCAATGATTGTTATCGATGGAGAGTTGCATCATCGCAGTGTTACAGGGGCGTTTCAGCGTTGTATCTCCCCTGAGGAAGGTCAAGAGATCTTGCGTGAGATTCATGAAGGGGATTGTGGCCATCACGCCGGCTCAAAGTCTCTTGTGGCCAAGGCTTTTCGCCATGGTTTTTATTGGCTGACGGCTCACGCTGATGCAGAGGACTTGGTCAGTAAATGTGATGGTTGCCAGAGGTTTTTGCGACGGGCTCATGTGCCGGCTCAGGTGCTGAGGATGATCCCAATCACTTGGCCTTTTGCGGTCTGGGGGCTTGACATGGTTGGGCCTTTTAAAAGGTCCAAGGATAAGAAGACCCACCTTTTGGTGGCAGTTGACAAATTCACAAAGTGGGAGGAAGCTGAGCCAGTTAGCAAGTGCGATGCAGCCACGGCGGTTCAATTTATGAAAAAGGTGATTTTCCGCTTTGGCTTTCCGCACAGCATTATAACTGACAATGGCACCAATCATTCCAAAGGCGCCATGGAAGAGTTTTGTCAACGAGAGCATATCTGACTTGATGTTTCTTCAGTGGCTCATCCTCAATCCAATGGTCAAGCTGAGAGAGCTAATCAGGAGATTCTGAAGGGCATCAAGCCCCGGCTTTTGGTCCCTTTGCAACGGATGCCGGGTTGTTGGGTGGAGGAGTTGCCCTCCGTCTTATGGAGCATCAATACTATTCCTAACAGATCTACAGGCTTCATGCCTTTCTTCATGGTTTATGGAGCAGAAGCAGTCCTCCCCAGCGACATCCGTCACGATTCACCTCGCGTGGCGGCTTATGTTGAGACGGATAATGAACAGGCGCGCCAAGATGCTCTTGACTTGTTGGATGAACAGCGTGATGTGGCAGCAGCCCGGTCAGCGATTTACCAACAAGACCTGCGCCGTTATCACAGCCGCCGGGTCAAATCCCGGGTCTTCCAGGAAGGCGACCTTGTGCTCCGGCTCATCCAGGATCAAACAGATACACACAAGTTATCCCCACCTTGGGAAGGGCCCTTTGTGGTCAGCAAGAACTTGCACAACGGGTCATATTACCTTATTGACATTCGGGAGCACAAAGATTCACGTAAGTCGGAGGAAGAGACCCGTCGGCCGTGGAACATAGCTCAGCTTCGGCCTTACTACACTTGAGCCACCGGCTCTCGTGGTGTACATACTTCTCTCAGCCATGTATATATTATAATAAGCAATAAAGCAGGACCTCTGTCCTTTTTTCTCCTCCAAATGTGCATGTGTTGTTTTCATTGCGAGATTACATGATGACTTCAAGGAAGATCCGGCTTATGATCGTATTCGAATTTTGCCATAAGCAGTAAGGTCACTTGGGGGCTTCCTGTTCAAACATGGGTCGTATCCGAACCGAAGAGAACATAGCTGTCGATACCCATTTGATTGGCAAAGTGCCGAGCTCATTGGGAGATTACCTTTGATCATATTTGAATCACAGTTTAACCCCTTTTGAGAACCGACGTGGATCGTATTCGAATCAGCGTCGTTAAACAATTCTTAAAATCACTTGGGGGCTTCCTGTTCAAACATGGGTCGTATTCGAACCAAAGAGAACATAGCTGTCGGTACCCTTTTGATTGGCATCGCCACACCCGCTGGGGGCTATATGATCGTATCCGAATCTTAGCTTAAGCCCTTCGGCCGGGTCTCTGGTCGTATTCGAACTGGAAGCCCCTAAGTTCTTATGCTTTATCACAAGTTTTCCCTGATTATGTCAGGATGTGTACAGCCGGGTCTCGCTTTGCCGGCTCAGCTTTGGTTTACAGTAATTGCTGAACGCAATGAGTGTTATAACGCAGGTAAACCGGAGTTGCAGTATCAACCTTTTTGATCCGGGTTACATAAACCGGAAGTATGCTTGCAGGCTGTTAAGTTTGTTCTTCCGGCTGTATTCAGGATATCATTGAAGACAAATCCTTTTTTTCATTCATATTCTGGGTTATCTAATACTTGTGATTCTTAGGGCGGTAAGCCGCCTTAAGACTTGTGATTTACCCTTCAATGCAGAATAGTTAAAGGCACCTCTTTTGAGGTTAAGAAAAATAAAGGATCGATTATGACCCGGACAAACGTCAAAGAGATAACTTCAAGGGATTTCAGCATTCATTACGTGCACGATGGCACGGCAGAGATAAACTGTTGCACCTATTCTATTACAAAATTCATCAAGTTTCAACGATGGAGCATTGTTTGGTGAACCGCCAGCTGATTTATGATGCCTGCTGAGTCGAAGTCTCCGGCTCGTTCCTGTCCTCTCCTCCTTCTGACCCCAAGACTTGGAAAGTTGCTGACTTCCAGTCGATGCCGCGGAGAGCTTCGAATTGGGCTTCCTCGTCAATTAACCCGGCCGGGTCAATCTCTGGGGCAAAAGTGTGCTGACGAGCCGACGGAATTAAACTCAGATCTTCGTAGCGAGGGGTTGGAATCCTCCGATTCTCCGCATTGTAACCCGGCTGGTATTTGGTCAGATCAGTGTCGTCCCCAATAAGGGTGGCCACCGGGCGTACAGCTTTCACGCACGCTGCGAAGTCCTTCTGATCGAACGCTGAGCCGTCTTCCTTCAGGCTTGGATAGCCAAGGGCAATTTCTACCGGGTCTAACTCCGGCAGGAATGCCTTGGCCCGGCTCAGCGCGGCGATTGCTCCGGATCTCGCAGAAGCTCGTCGCAGCTCTTGAATCCGCTGAGGCAGGACGGCGATCCGGCGCAGGACTTCTGCTAGGTGAGTCGGCACATCGTTGGATAGGGCCACCACGGCTAAGGCACGCTGTGACCCGGTGTAGAGCTGCTCCACCAGGGTATACACGGCCTTTAGCTTGGTGACCACGCTCTGGTTGAGGTTGGCACTCCTGGGGCCTGTTTAACAGAATTAGATAACCCGGCGACAAGGATGAGTCATGAGATGTAAAACATTCTAACATTGATGAAAGCTGGTGAGGAGACTTACCAAAGATGGCGTCCACCATTTGGGAAACCTGGCGCTTTAAGCCGGAGAGCTCGGCGGTCTTCTCAGAGAGAGTCTTCTCCGCCTGTTCCGCCCGGGTCACCAGTGCGGCCTACTCTTCGGCCCAGGATTTCCGCAAGGCATCAAATTCTGTCTTCAGCTTCTCTTGGGCGGCGATGCTGGATACAAACTTGGCGTTCGCCTTCCGGGTCTCCATCTCCTGCGTCTTCAGCCGGCTCTTGAGATCCGCAAGGTCCGCCTCTAGTTTCTTGCTAACAGCCTGCGCACATTTCCGGGTTATTAACAGTCATTATATAAGTCCCAAGCGTTTTCCAAGCAAAGACACATGGCACTTGGGGGCTAATGCATATTGAACGTATCTCTCTACATACTGCCGGCTCAATTGAGTAAGCCGGAACCTAAGTCTACAACATATTTCATCATAAGTCGTCGACTTGGGGGCTAGCATGGCAAAGGTAACTATGCAGTAAGTAAGAAGACAGCAGAAGGATACCTCAGATTTTTGCTGGATCTGGTTTACCATGGCGACCTCGGCGTCCCGGTTCTTGTGTACTTGGCTGGTGTAGCCAGAGATGAGCTCTTCAATGCTCAGGTTGGTGTAGTTGGAGAGGTCTAGGTTCGCCTGGCGTGGCTGCAGCAACTTCCCCTTAGCGCAGCACTTGGCCAGCACGGTCGGTCTCCCCGGCTCAACAAACTCCGTCTGGGTGATTACCACGTCCGGATCGTCTGTGGTGGAGCTGAGCCGGAGGCCTCCGGGTTAACCGAAGCTTCGGTCGTTGCCTTGGTAGTTGGGGCAGTGGCCTCAGCTGCCGTGTCCATTGGAGTGGTGGCTTCGGTGGCGGAGGCAGTTGGTGGTTCTTGAGCCGTCACCTCCGGGTCAGGAAAATCCGGCACTCCGGCTGATTTGGTCTTCTTTGCTCTTTTGGTGAGCTTGGCCTGGGCACTGAAAGGACAGAAACGTTAAAGCACAAAAAGGGTAAGTAAGAACAAGTACAATATGAGGTGGTTATTATTACCCGGGCGCGGTCTTGAAAGCCGGAAGACTCGACTGCATAGAGTCGCCCGAAGAAGTGGAGGTCTCCTGATAATCGGAGTCAGAAGAATTGAGTGGCTGACGAATAACACCCGCCAACGGATGAAAAGGGTATAAGTGAGAAAAAACCTCAGTTCGGCGCTTCCTTGTTGCGTCGGGTAACCCGGAGGAGAGCTCGGTGTCTTTGCTGGTCCGGGTGTGACGCCGGCTTTCATGAACCTGTCGCTTCAAAATAAATTGAGGGTCTTGATAAGCTAAAGGGTGTGAAAAGCTTACTTTCCGGGTTACCCTTCGGACTTTCAGCTGAGGCAAGGGCTCCGAGTCGGAGGAAAGTGACATTACCTCTTCAACCACAGGGTTACTGGCGCCGGTGTCATCCTGTCAATGAGCAAGTGTTGATGAGGCGGACAGCAATAAACAATAAATGCAGCAAAAACTTAAAGGTTTAGGGGTTACCTCTGACTCGGAGCTGTCGCTTAATTGCATCAGCTCCGAAGCAGTGGGCCTGCTTCCTTTTTTGCGAGGGGCGGCTTTGGCCTTCTTTGCCGCCTCATGGTCATATTTGACCTGCCAGAACTTATCATCAGCCTGAAAGATACAATGGTGAATTCTTACAACAGTTCAGATGAAGGTTATATGCAGAAAAGGATAATAAGTTAAAGTCAGCGGCTTACCGCTGGGGCTGGGTTGGTCTTGCAGAAGGGGCTAACCCGGTCCTTCCGCAGTCTGCCAGGCTCTCGTTTAAAAGAGCCTTGGTCTCTTCCTCTGCAACGTCTTCTAGAAGATCATTGCGGCTGTGCCTCTGCGGGTCATCCTTTCGCCTTGTGTACTCACACATTAAGCCGGGGCGGCGGCTCAATGGGATCACCCGCCATGAGATCCAGACTCGGACCAGGTCGATTCCGTTCAGACCGTTGCCCAGGAGGGCCTTGATTTTGTTGATAGTAGGAAGCAGAGGCTGGCGTTCCGCTGGAGTCAGCTTGTCCGACAGCGGGTGAGTCGGCTCTAGACGTGTTGGGCGAAAGCAGGGCAGTGGATTTTCATCAGCCGGGGATGTATCTTGGCAGTAGAACCAAGTCATATTCCAGTCCTTGGGGTGGCTTGGCGGCTCTGCGTAAGGAAAAAGACAGTCCCTACGCCGCTGGATGGAAATGCCACCTAGCTCCACACTTGGCCCGTTGGCGCACTCATTCTGGCGGTTTAAGTAAAAAAGCTCTCTGAAGAGCAGCAGACTAGGTTCTTCTCCTAGGTAGACCTCGCAGAAGACTTGAAAATTGCAGATGTTGGATATGGAGTTGGGTCTTATATCTTGAGGCCGCAAGTCGGAAAAGTTGAGCACATCCCTGAAAAACTTTGAGCCGGGCGGTGCGAAGCCCCGGCTCATATGATCTGCGAAAATCACTACCTCCCCGTCCTTTGGCTGTGGTCTCTCTTCTGACGGGTCAGGGGCACGGTAGGACATGATTTCCTTCTTAGGCAAATATCCGGACTTAACAAAATTGGCTAGGGTCTCGTTGGTGATGTTGGACCTCATCCAGTTGCAAGTGATGGGAGCCTTGGGAGGCATGGTGAAAGTTGGCAGTCTATAACAAGGAGAAAAATACGTCCGGGTTAATTATAAGCCGGAGGTGATCTACAGCTCAAAACTAAGGTGGCGGCTTATGAAGGGGACTAATGGTATATGCTCAAGTACGGTGGGTTATTTAAGCCGCAGGGGCGTTCATAATAAGTTGATTATCTACGACCTTGTCACAGTTAAGCCAGAGGATTCTACAAGGCATGGTTTTCTTAAGCCGGAGGATTCTACGGCGCGTGGTTTCTTTAAACCGGAATTGTAAGCCGCCAAGTTTCAATGGTTACAGTTTTTACAAAGTGTGGTAAAACAGGTTTCACGTATTGCAGTAACTTTTTTGGATCAAAATGGTCAGGTGAAATGAAAATTTTCTAGACCTAGAAACAGACGAGCGGATGTTCTTGAGCTCGAATGAAGCATTTATGCAGTAGAAAGATATCTACGGGCATTTGAAATGAGTCCTAAACAACTGCCGCACTGGTTCTATACAAGATTAAAGATCAAACAAGGGCAGTGACTAGGAGAACTACCGAAGCTTGTGGCAATGGCCATGAACACGAAGAACACGGACGAACCCTACGGTAGATCTATCCTACAGGACAAGCAAGACTTACCGGAGCTGGAGAGCCGCGGAAGTTGTCACATTTCTCTGGTCCGTTCAGGGTGATGCAGCGGCCTGAGTTGGTGATGACGAGGAGGCCCGCCGTGGCGACGGCGGCGGAGCTCGAGCAGCACGGGACAGTGAGAGGAGGAAGATGACAGAGAAGGGAGCGTGAGAAGAGCCCGTTGGGCCGGCCTATTTATAGGGCGAGCTGATAAGGCGGGCGCGAGAATCAAGGAAACTGTGGCGTGGTTATCTCCCCCCACAACGCCTCGATTTTTGGGATAACAGTAAATGAAAAGATCCGTTGCGGATCTGGCGGAGTAAAAAACGGGCTTAATGGAAGATGACGTCACGGCGGATTATCCGGAGTCCAGAGGATGACGTCACTCCGGGTCATGGCCTTCCCACAATTGTAAGCCGGAGATTTTTCTGTCGAAAGGATTGAAGATTGACTTGAGCCGGCTCAAATCAATCTGGGGCCTAATGTTGAGGATATAGACCTTAGAGTCACCCGCCAGGAGGGGCCGGGTTACTCATATGGTCACTGCCAGAAGCCCCACGCCAAGATTAAAGACGGTGGGCCAAAGATGGGCCTAAGACCCGAAGGAGGCTTAAAGCCCGTAGTATAATCATTGTTATAGTAGAACTTGTAGTGTAAGGCAAGAAACAGTTAAGAGTCCGAGCCGGACACTCTTATGAGCCGGCCGGGACTCTGAGAGCTGCAGGGCGTCAGCCTCTCTATATAAAGGGACGACCCGGCAGCAGTTTAGGGGCGAGAACAATCTCTTCGAGAGCCGGGCATAGCAGTTTAGCTCCCTGGTGATCGTAACCCTAATCAATACCACCTCAACTGGACGTAGGCTTTTTCCTTCACTGCAAGGGGCCGAACCAGTATAAACCCTCGTGTTCCTTGTCCCGCATTAACCCCTTCAAGCTTCCTAGTTGCGATGGCTCCACGACTAAGTCCTAGTTCGAGGACATCTGCCGTGACAATTCCACGACAATGTCTGAAGATTATGAAAAGTTTCATGAAATTCCTCCCTTCAAAGACAAAGCTGACCCAAGCATCCTGATAAACGATGAAGATTATCCATGGTTACGGTGCAATAAGCAAAGGACACAAGCGAAGAAAAAGAGAAGACTTTCTCTCCACAACTATTATGATGATACCATGCCAACTTTCCACCTTTTCGTAGTTCATTTGAAATGCATGTTGTAACTGACGAGTTTCCGTATGAAACCCTGATATCTCGAAACAGATTGTCCGTTTTGTACACGAAGTGCATGCATCCAGTTTTTGCCGTAACCCTCTCGACTTTTCAGCACATGCTATGTGGGTGAAATTATGATACCATGCCAACTTTCAACCTTTTCGTAGTTTATTTGAAATGCTTTTGAATTTCAGGGTCTTATAGCTCAAAAAATCAGTAAATGCATGAAAAATAACAAATGAAGACAGAAAGGGTTGAAAATTGATGATGTGGTTTTGAATGTTGCATTTTGAACACACAAGAAGTGCGGAGTTGTAATAAGTTATTAAAAATAAAATAGAGGCGCAATGCTCACCTGCACATTGCTTAGCTTCAGGCCGTGAGGAAATAGTGTAGACTGCACGGAGCTATGTGTAGTTTTAGTCCGAAACCCTGATAGCTCCGTCCAGTCTACACCACTTCCTCAAGGCCTGAAGCTAAGCAACGTGCACGTGTGCATTGCGCCTCTCCTTCATCGTATCTGCATCCAGGGCTTACAAACCGCTGCGAGTGCCTCTCGCTTGGCGAGGTGGTACTAAAAAACAGCTGCACAAAGAATCAACTAAAAAACTCTTTTACCGGTTCATGCCACGAACTGGTACTAAAGGTGCTCGTGGGGCCCCAGCCTTAGAACACCAAATAAAATGCCTTTGTAACAGCCTTAGAACCGGTACAAAAGGAATCAACTAAAAAGCTTTTATAAACCTCTAGTATTATTGAAACTAAAATTATATAGAACTTATGCAACTAAAATTATCAAAGTATTTTCTGTTCAAAACATTAAAAGCAAAAAGAATTTTCATAAAATAAATACAAAAAGCAAAAAAGAAAATAAAATAAATAAATATAAACAAAATAAACTTTTATAAATAAGCAGAAACAAAATAAAATAAAATAAAATAAATAGGTAGAAACAAAATAAAATAAACTTTTATAAAATTAATGAGTAGAAAGAAAATAAAATAAAATAAAATACACTATAATAAATAAAATAAATAAACCTTAATAAAATAAATAAAAATAGCAGCAGTAAAATAAATAAAAATAAAATAAATAAAATAAAATACGTAAGTAATTAGAAACAAAATGGAATAAAATAAATAAGTTTTTTGTTATAAGTAGAAACAAAACAAAATAAATAAAGCAAAAGCGAAAACAAAAAAACAGGGAAAAAATTATGCCACCTACTGGGCCACCACGGCCTGAATATGACTAGAAACCCATCCATGGGCCAGGATTCAGGCCCGCAGAAGGCCCAGTAGGCCCACAGGCACATAGTGGCAGATTAGGCTCGAAAGCCCGCAGTTGAGAGGAGCTCGAGAGGGTGGTCGCAGCAGCGCTTATAAACCACTCTCGAGCCCTCTCAACAAGCGAGGTGGGAGTAAACTTTTGGTCGTGACGCGGGCAGCAAAAGGCCTTTGGTCCCGGTTTGTGCAACCAACCGGGACTAAAGGGGTGCATTCGTACCGGTTCGTGGCACCAACCGGAACCCATGCCCCCCCTTTGGTCCCGGTTGGTGCCACTAACCGGGACCAAAGGCCTCTGTTTCCCGCTCTTTGGTCCCGGTTGGTGGCACCAACCGGGACTAAAAGGGTGCATTGGTCCCGGTTGCTGCCACGAACCGGAACCAATGCTTCATTGCCAGTTGCCCCCGCCCGACGACGTCGCCAGGCTGCCCCGCTCCGTCGCCGTCGCCCGTGCCCCCGAGCCCACGCCGACGCCGTCGCCGCCCATGCCGTCGCCCGTCGCCCTCGCCCTCCGCCGCCGTCGCCGTCGCCCTCCGCCGTCGCCCGTCACCGTCGCCGTCGCCCTCCGCCGCCCACGCCGTCACCTGTCGCCGTCGCCCTCCGCCGCCCACGAGTCGTCGCCCGTCACCGTCGCCGTCGCCCTCGGCCCCCCGCCGCCGTCGCCGTCGCCCTCCGCCGCCCACGCCATCGCCCTCCGCCACGCCCGCCGTCGCCCTCGCCGGCCGCCACCGATGTGAGCCGCCGCCGCCACGGCTCTGTTCATTTTTTCATATAATTTGTATTATTTTTTATTCATTGCATTTTTTTCATATATATAATGTATATATGTATGTGGTAGCTATATGATGAACGGTTGTGGCTATCTATGTATGAATATAATGTTCATAGCATTTTTTTGTTTATATATGTTTTTTTCATATATGTATTAATTTTTTATTTAGGTTAGTAGATATCGATTTAGTGCTTAGTAGTTGAACTAGTTGACTTAATAAAACTACTTTATTAAATTTTACTATATATAGAAGTACGTAGTTTCTTTTTAGTAAGTACTACTTTATTTTATTTATAATAAGTGCTAAGTAGTTGAACTAGTTGATTTAGTAAAACTACTTTATTAAATTTTACTATATATAGAAGTACGTAGTTTATTTTTAGTAAGTACTACTTTATTTTATTTATAATAAGTGCTAAGTAGTTGAACTAGTTGATTTAGTAAAACTACTTTATTTTACTATAGAAGTAGTTTATTTTTAGCAAGAAAATTAATAGAAATAGTTTATTTTTTTAGTTCAAGCAATTATTCCCGCATCTTAGTCGACGATGCCTATCCTGCATCCTCGTCGTCGACTCGGTGGAGGAGGCTGGCTTGATCAGAGGGGCCATGTCCGGGACTCGGCTCCGTCGGGCTGGTATTGGGAGGTGCTACCTTCCGGGGAGCGTAGTTTGGTGAGGAGCCACCCTGTCGTTGACCCGATCCTTGTTTGGTGGCGTTCGCATGGGCCAGTGACGATGCCGAGGCTTCCGGACACCGCGGAGGTGGTACGTCACCGTGTCAGCGAGGAGGACGAGCACATCCGTCGCTACATGGTTGCGTTGGAGGGCAGGTCCGACGGTTCTAGCTGTATTAGCGATGCTATATGTATGATAATATTCGAGGTGTATTAATTAGTGATAATATTCGACAATGTACGGACGCAAGAGATGATGTAGTTTTGCTTATACTTGAATGCATGCTAATTTGAATACTACTTTATATTACGATTTGGTTTTGCTTATTGAATGCTCAAATTTGTAAAAGTGCTTCTACTTTGAATGCTAAAATTGGAGAGCACTATGCAAGGCATATGCATTTGATTACTTGATAGCTTAAAGGGTTTTTGTTATTACAGAAATCTAGGAGCCCCCTCCATCATCCGCGTCGTCGTCCCCGTCACCGACCCCCCTCCGACCTCGAGGTGAGACCAGCCAAATCTCCGTGTCAATATGAGTCCTATAATATGAGTCCTCAGGTTGACTTTAAGTCTGTCGAGTCTCCACCGTATATGTGAGGACGAAGAATCCCGACTGTTGTCACGGGGGTAGCTTCTCCTTCATTCCCGTGGGGGTAGCTTCTCCACCATATATTTAATTGTAAAAGTTTAATATTTGAATTATGAACATAGGAAATGACGTACTCGGACGACGAAAACCGCCCGGGGGAGTGCGACTGGTGCCACAACGACCGAGGGATGTGCGACAGGCCTCACCTTGAAGAAGATTGGCGCTTCAGCATTAAGCTGGAGGAGACCTTCGATGTTGAAACGGTACGCAACGACGACAAGTGTTATTTTTCCGTAATTAAGCATCCCTTCCATATTTCAACGTGTACTTTTCATCTTTTACAATTCGACTAGCTTATCCCATGCCATGCAAGACGCTGTGTCTTGGAGAAGCATGGGTTTTGAAGACCATGAATGTTTCGAAAGAAAGGAAATTCACCTAAGGACCCATCATGGTGTGGATTTTGAAGTAAAGATGTACAATTCTTAGAGCGTAACCCATTTTGGTTGCAAAAAATGGGAAGCACTTTGCAAGATGTATGGTTTTGATGAGGGTATGCTTGTCACCATGGATCTTGGTGATCCTGACATCGAGCAAGACAATATGGACATTTGAGTCCTTGTTTATACGCCTCCAATTCTACCGCTATGTGAGTTTCTCAAACATAGTTATTAACTAATTTATATTGTTCATTTCAAAATAGTTGACAACTTATTTCCATTGACAGCTTATTTTGATTGTTCAAACAATGTGCGGAACATGGTAGACAGAACCTACTACACCGATGGCTCTGAGTTAACTTATAAGGAGAAAAATCATCTGGTCGGATTTTCTACTGATCTTGAGAATTACAATATCTACTGTAAAACTCCTCCACATTATGGTCAATACGTGCCACTAGTGCACGTGTTGAACTACGGTAACTACTATGGAGATACCCTGGTAAGATTTTTTACTATTACGACATATGTACATCTTTTGCATACTTCTAAAACTAGTACATCATTTCTAACTATGAAGTTATTACTATGTTTTCAATAGATAATCCCAGAGGATTGTGTGCCTCATTTGATGTATTAGAGTGGTCGCCTTAATGTTTTGAACATACGTCCAGGTCATCCTACGAATCTCAACTGTCCATACCGGATTTCTAAAAAAGAGGAGACATGCAAATCAAGGAATGGAAAAAATGTATGGACAATCATAAGGAGGTTCATGGAAGCAAAAGGAAGCGAAGCGCAAGAATTGGAGACAGGATGATCTCCATTCTCCATAATGGAGAGTTAGGGTCTATATTGTTTTATGCTATTTTACGTTGAAGAGGGTATTTCGGTCCTACCTAATACTGATGATCATGTGCTCAGAACAATTAAGTAGGGTTGGTTCGATGACTATGAGGATGATGATCGTATGACTTGTTATTAATAACGAGTAGAAGTTGTATGATGATGATTAGTAGGACTTGTTACTATATATGATGATGCATGATGCGAGCATGAAGAGTTATTGTATATCAGCGGGTGAAATGAACATGGATTGGATTGAAGTGAAGGCAACATGCATGTGGTGCATGTCAAAAGTAGTACAATCCAAACTTGATCAAGTTAGGATTAGTATTACTTTCGACATGCACCGCATGTTGCCTTCACTTCAATCTAAGCCATGTTTAGGCATAGCAGTAGCGTTGCTAAACCAAGCACGGAGATATAAGAGAGGACACTTGTCTCTATTAGCTACCTAATAACAACCTAAATTAACCCCCAAAACCCCTAAACCAGTCCTTTAAAAAAACTCAGCTCCAGCCAGATGCTGACGCGTGGATGCCTATTGGTCCCGGCTGGTGTCACCAACCAGGACCAAAGGCCCCCCTGCCTGGGCTGGCTGCAGCGGCCACGTGGAGGACCATCTGTCCCGGTTCATGTAAGAACCAGAACTAAAGGCCGAGGGTATTAGTAACGACCTTTTAGTCCCGGTTCATAAACCGAGACAGAAGGCCCTCACGAACCGGGACAATAGGCCCTTTTTCTACTAGTGATAGATGAAATACACTCTGGAGAGGTAGCGCATTGTACCCACACCAAGGAACCCATGGCCTCGCACTCCCATTCGGGTGGACCAACGGCATTCCACCAGAACCCCTCCATTGCCATGACACTCTCCCGGCCACTCCGACTAACTCCCCACTGGGCTAAGTCATGGGTGGCCCCGTGTGTACCAAAGACACCAACGGCCACCGTCGTGGCCAAACATAAACGGTCACAAACGGGGACAAGGTACCATAACAACATCAACGGGCACTCAAGGTTATGTCTGCTTAACGGGCCAGGGTACCGCACGTCCATAACCTTCCCTCGTTGGAGGCACTGACCAGAGGCATGACAAAGGACCGAATAAAGGCCTTTCGATAAAGGCAAATGTGGTTGCACAGGGAAAAACTCGATTTGGTGGCACCATGACCCGATCAACGATATGTTCAAGTTGAGTTATTATCAGGTTCAACTCAAAGTAAAAATAGTCGGTGTCATGACATGACTTGCAAATGCACTCATATAACATGCATCACCTATCGTAAGAACAATACCGGGTCAACTATACCAAGCACTAACCAAACATATCAGAAACTCATAGCACTATTCTGGTCATCATTATTCACCAAACTAAAAATGGCAATATCTTAGCATAATTATTTTCTTACCCAAGAAAATAGTATCCAAACTAGTTCTTTTTCATAAGCAAATTATTTCTTCATAATCTAGGATAACTTCTAGTGACTTAAACTAACTTAGTCAACCTTAACTTACTGTAAACCAACATGTCAACATAAGCAAGCATTCAACAGAATAAAAAAAGTTATTTATGTTGGTGATTTAAATGCATGAACTAAATTATTCATTAAAGTTGAAAATAAATCACAAATATTGCAATGGCACCATGGAAATGTTGCTGTGGCTTGCCTTAGTGCAGATGAGGCTCACACTCCTCCTGGTGATCCTCAAGACAAGCTTCACCTTCTGAAATCAATTAAAAACACAAAAAGAAAACATCAAGAGACACTCTGAAATTCAGAAGAGAAAATTCTCATCTTTGGTGTGGTGCTAGAGATTTTCATACCGAACTCAATGCAAAAAGAATCAAATCATTTGAACTTATCGTTAAAAAGTTATGGCTGTTTGAAGTTCTCTGGAAATATTTGAATTGAATTTAAATAAAACAGAACTGGGGGGTGACGTCGAAGGTGTAAACCCCGCGGGGCGCCTCCACTCGTACCACTTTGGGCGCGGTCAGAGTGGCTGACAGCGGGCCCCGCTAGTCAGGTCAGAGGGAGGGGCAGAGGGAAACAGGGCACGGCGGAGCTTCGCCGGAGCACACGCCGGCGAGGAGGGCATCTTGGCCCGATCAGGAGGGATTGATCGAAGGGGAAGAGGGAGGCGCACCTGCCCGTATCCGTAGAATAGCTAGGGGTGGTCGAACGGCGTCGGAACGAGCCTCTCCAGCGGCGGTAGAGAGCAACGATCGCCGGAGTTGGCGACGACGGCGACGAGGGGCTGCCCTAGTGGCTCCTTCCGAGTCAGACAACACCACTGAAGCACGGCAGAGGCTCTGGGAGAGTCACGCGAGCTTGGGAGGGGCTGGAGCGGTGAGGACGGACAGAGGGGATCGCCGGCGAGCTCGAGCTCGGGGACGGCGGCTCAAGGACTGCCCAGCCAGGCTACGGTTTCCTACTGGCTTGTGGAGTGTGTCAGTGGAGCTGGTGATGCTCGAGAGGGCTGGGGAGGGCTAGATTGATAGCCGAGTGAGGTGAGGGGTTTGGACTCCGCCGGAGGACACCTGGACACTGCGCCCGGTGATGAATGGCGTCAGTGATCAAGGGGAAGGTGACGCAGCTCACGCGGGCACTGTGAGCGGGCGGAGACGAGCACATGAACGAGTGGCTGGCGACGAACACAGTGCACAGCGCACTGTTGGGTTGGCCGGGATGTGCCCATGCGCACTGCGGCGAGCTCCAGCGTCGGAGAGCGCCACGAGGGAGTTAATGGAGTCGAGACGATGATGGTAGCGAGGTTTGGCGAGGTTAGGCAGGAGGGGAAGCGAGCACGCGCTGAAGAGAGTGCTCGGTGGCACTCAGAGCGCGGCGACAAGCATGCTGGCACCGTGCACATGCGTGGCCACTACGTGCACTTCGGCATAGAGCCACGGCTGGCCCCATTTTTATGTCTGGCATGTAGTGTTTAGTGTTTAGGGTTGTGCCAACGCTTTGAGTCGAGCTCAGGTGCTTTAAGTTTGAGTTTATCTTCATGGTAAGTTCATGAACAGTAACTTTGAGAGCTTATTGTGGTCAAATGGCTAGGAGTTGGGAGCTATACTTTGGGGTAAGCAATCATCTAGGAGCGTAGTGATGCACAAGAAAGTGCAACAGCATTCGAGCAACTAAAATGGTAGTTGCTGTAGAAACAACCATTTCTGTCCAGAACAGAAAATATTTTCTGTAGCAAACATATTCCAAAAGGTGATGCAATATTTTTGCTCAAGGAGGTGCCCTAGGGTTCAAAGGAATTTTCTGAATTTTCTCAGATTTTTGTGGGAAAGAAAAATTGGGGTTGCTTTGGAGCACAAGTTTGTGGTTAGGGTTTTATAGAGGAAAATCATTATTTTCATTTAAGAAAAATATTCATGATATTATTTTGAGGTAGAGCAGGGAAGAAATGATGGGTAGAGAGAGAAATGAGTCACTTGGGTGAAAGCCAAGGTGATGCCCAACTGTTTAAGTCCAACTGAAGTGATTCAAACTCCAAATTTCAAATCAAAACCAAATGAAATTCAGAAAAAGAAAGGAGGGCAAAAACCAGGATGTCACACCTTTTGAACGAACTCTTTACCATTGTCGTCAGGGCCTAGTTGACCTTTGGTTGGCATTGGCGTCGTGTATCCTTTGTAGTCTTGCATTCCAAACTTCTTCAGGCAATCTTTGAGACACTTCTCTTGTGATATGAAGAGCACTACAAAATGAACTGAAAAATCACTACAAATATGAATATAATGATAAAACACACTAATATTGAACATAAGAAACTCTAAATACAGCAAAAAGCTACTCATAAATAAATAGAAGAAACTATATAAACCACAAAAGAAAAAACTATATGAAAAAATATTTCCGCGCTGCCCAGTGGGCCTGCTCGGCCTAGGGCGTGCTTATGCAGGCCCATAAGGTCCAGCAGGCTCACAGGGCAGCGTGGCACAGTTAGGCCCAGAGGTCTACATTAGATAGGACCTCGAAGGAGCAGCCGCGGTTGGGTTTATAAACCAGTGCGGCTGCCTTCGCTCGGCGAGGTGGAACTAAACAATGAGCACCGCGGAACGGGAGCGCACCCCCTTTAGTACCGGTTCGTGGCTCCAACCGGTACTAAAGCGCGGGTCTTTAGTACCGGGTGGAGCCACGAACCGGTACTAAAGGGGGTCGCTTCCCGCCGCTTGGCCTGGCCAAATTTAACCTTAGTACTGGTTCCTGTCTCCAACCGGTACTAAAGGCCTCCCCTATATAACCAGCACTTACGAAAATTTCAGTTATCATCTTCATCTTCGTCGCGCCCGTCCCCGCGCCGCCCCCGTCACCGCCCCCGTCTCCGTTGTCGCCGCCCCCGTCACCGCCCCAGTCCATGCACCGCCCCCGTAGCCCCCGTCCCCGTACGTCGTCGCCGCACGGCCCTGTCGCGCCGCCCCCGACCCCGTCGCCGCCCCCGTGCTGCCCCTTGTTGCCGTCGTCGCCGCCCCCTCCCCCCCCCCCCCCCGCTGTAAGATCGATCGCGCGCCCCGGGCGCCCCCCTGTGCACATGTGCACGCACACGTACGCACACACACAAACACACACACACAAATGTTTCATGTCAGAACTAGTTTAGTTGAATTAGTTGAACTAGTTAGTTGAATTAGTTGAACTAGGAGCTACTTTATTTAGGTATATTTTTAGTAAGTGCTTAGTTGAATTAATTAGTTGAACTAGCTTGTTGAATTAATAGAACTAGTTTAATTAGTTGAATTAATATAACTAATAAGTGTTTAATGTTTCACCTATGAACATCGGAAATGTCGTCTGACGACGAAAACGATTTCATTATGTGCAAAGACTACGAAGACCAACGCGGCCTGTGCGACAAAAATTTCCTAGTTGATGATAGGCGCTTCAGCATCAAGCTGGATGAGACCTTCGAAGTGGATACAGTAAGTCACAACCACAAGTCTTTTTGGTAATTAAGCATGACTTATATATGCTTCAACTTATTATTTTAAATTTTAACTATTCTAATAGCGTATCCCATGCCATGCAAGAATTTTTGTCTTGGATAAGATAGGTTTCAGTCCTAACAAAACTATGGAGGTAAAGAGAGTTTACTTGAAGACCGAGCATGGTTATACCTTCAACGTCAAACTATACAATCAAGACACCTACACCCATTTTGAATGCAAAACTTGGCAAGCACTATGCAAGGCTTATGCATTTGAGCCTGATATGTTTATCACCATTGATATTCGTCCCAAAGATGATACTGAAGTTAATAGAGACATTTGGGTCGATGTGCCGACGCCTCCAGTTCTACCATTATGTGAGTTTCTCAACCATATTTATGTCTTCGACATTGTTTTTTCAAAAATAGTTGATAACTAATTTCTATTGACAGCTTATTTCCATTCAAGCAAACATGTCCAGCGCTTGGTAGACAGGACCGTCCACTGTCCCGGGGCTGAACTAAACTGCGAGGAGATAAGTCATTCTGTTTCATGGCTTGAGGATCTTGATGCTGTCAAGAGAAATTATTTTCCTGAATTTGAAAATCTTAGTACTCAAAATTTGCGACCAATAGTGATGGTATTGAACTACGGTCACATCTATTTTGGAAAGATGGTAAGATTTTTACTATTTTTCCTCAGTGCATGTTTTGCATACATTATTGTTTAAGCTAAACTTCATTGCTAAGTATGTTAATATATGATGTTTTTCAACAGGGACTCCCGATGACTGTTGTGCCTCAGTGGATCGAGGCTAAAGGTCGCATGAGAATAGTTAGCTTACAGCCAAGACATCCTACAATGCACTTTAGTGCATTCATGATTTCTAATAGCGAGGAATTCTTAATAGTGAAAGACTGGAGCAAATTGTCCACGATCGCAGAGAAGTACTAGGGGGCAGCAATCAGAAGCGTAGCCCGCGATTAGGAGACAGGTTCATCTGCATGCTCCAATATGATGAATCAGGAGAGCTATACATGTTCTATGCTATTTTACCTGAGAGGGAGCAGCAGGAGTGATTAGCATGCTCTTAGTACTTGTCCTCTCATGTCCGTATTCTTTGTCCTGAACTTAATCTCAAAGAGTGATCACGTTGAACTCGATGACATCTTTCCTTCTGGTACAAGTGAATGTTTCTTCTTTAAGATGGTATTGGTGGTGATTAGATAGCGGTAATGACTATGATGATTAAATAGTGGTAATGTGGACTATAATGATTTTTAGCTAGCTAGTATACCGTTAACTTGTTGGTGATGATATATATGATCCAATAGTTTTTATATTAATATGATGATGATGAGTTATTATATCATTTATGAAAGAAACCAGAGATTAGTTTCAACTGGATGGATCCTAGCTAGATAAGTGATCAAGTATATGCCATATCCATATTACTTGCTCACCTGGCCCTGGCTCGTCCCACGTGGTGGCACTTTAGTGGCGGTTCGTGCCGAATAGTTACTAAAGGGGGGGACCTTTAGTCCCCACCCTTTAGTGCCGGTTACAGAACCGGCACTAAAGGCCCTTACGAACTGGTGCTATAGCCTGGTTCTGCACTAGTGGATGAACACAGTGCGGAGAGTACTGTTGGGTTGGCCGGACCGTGCCCGTGCTCGCTGCGGCGAGCTCCGGCGTCGGCAAGTGCCAGGAGGGAGTTAATGGAGTTGATACAATGATGGTGGCGAGGCTTGGCGAGGTTAGGCAGGTGGGGAAGCAAGCATGTGCCGAACAGAGCACTCGGCGGCACTCAGAGCGCGGCGAAAAGCGTGCTGGCACGATGCACACGCGTGGCACCGCGTGCACTTCGGCATAGAGCCACGACTGGCCCCATTTTCATGTCTGGCGTGTAGTCTTTAGTGTTTAGGGTTGTGCCAATGCTTTGAGTCGAGCTCAGGTGCTGTAATTTTGAGTTTATCTTCATGGTAAGTTCCTGGACATTAACTTTGAGAGCTTACTGTGGTCAAACGGCTAGGAGTTGGTAGCTGTGCTTTGGGGGTTAGCAATCATCTAGGAGGGTAGTGATGCACAAGAAAATGCAGCAGCATTGGAGCAAGTAAAATGGTAGTTACTGTAGAAACTACAGTTTCTGTCCAGAACAGAAAATACTTTCTGTAGCAAAAATATTCCAAAAAGTGATGCAATATTTTTGCTCTGGGAGGTGCACTAGGGTTGAAAGGATTTTTTTGAATTTTCTCAGAATTTTGTGGGCAAGAAAAATTAGGGTTGCTTTGGAGCACAAGTTGCTGGTTAGGGTTTTAGAGACGAAAATGAATATTTTTCATTTAAGAAATATTCATGATATTATTTTGAGGTAGACAAGAGAAGAAATGATGGCTAGGGAGAGAAATGAGTCACTTGGGTGAAAGCCAAGGTGATGCCCAAGTGTTTAAGTCCAACTGAAGTGATTCAAACTCAAGTTTGAAATCAAAACCAAATGAAATTCAGAAAAAGAAAGGAGGGCAAAAACCAGGCTGTCACAAACCTTCCCCACTTAGGATGAATCTCCACGTCGAGATTCGGTTGCTTGGGAAAACAATTCTGGATAGTTTACCTTTGGAAACTCTTCTTGCTCCCAAGTTGCTTCTGCCTCTTTGTGATGCTCTCACTGAACCTTGTAAATTTTTCTCGTTTTGCTACCAGTGACCCTTTCCATCTCATCCAAAATTTTGAACGGTCTCTCCTCACAGGTTAAATCCTTAGCCAACCCTATTTCTGTCATAGCAGTATTTTTCTTGGCCGGTGATATACATCATCTCAACTGGGAGACATGGAACACATTGTGCACTTCTGACAATTCTGGAGGCAGTTCCAACTGATATGCAACAGTACCCACTCTGGACATAACTGGGAACGGACCAATAAACCTGGGTGACAATTTTCTGCGAGTCTAAAACCTTTTGACTCCCTTCATAGGAGTTACTCTGAGGTATACATGTTCTCCGGGCTCAAAACTGACCTGTCGGTGCTTTGCATCATAATAACTCTTTTGTCGGGATTTGGCCAGTCGCAATCGGTCTCGGATTTCCTGGACTTGCATTTCTTCTCCCTTAGAAGAATGGGTTTTTGCTCCCTTAGATACTGCCATCACCCCCTCCAATTCAAATGGCTGATAAACAAGAAAAGAAATTGAACGTACATACATTGTATGATAGACAGATGTGGTAATTCACATATCTGTTGTCTAACCAAACAGGACAGCATGACACAATTTCACATATATGATGCCTAACTAAACAGGATAGCATGACACAGTTTCAGATATATGATGGATAACTTAACAGGATATAATGGCATAATTCAACATATGATGAGTACCTAAACAGGATGACATGACAAAACTATATGATGTCTTTCTAAAATAGGTTGGGATGAAATAATTCACATACATGTTGTCTAAGTATACAGGATGGCATGATATAATTGACATAATTGATTCATATACTAAGCAGCTGGAACTCGCATGTATGATCTCTAAACTAAGCAGATAGAATTCAATATTGTGCATATGATGTCTAAACTAAGCAATGCAAGACACCATATGCATCATATGAGAAATATAAACATTGCAACTTAGAGCATACACCTCAGGTGGGATATAGGACTGGTTATCTGTCTCTGAATCCTCCTCTGAGGAGCTATCTATAACCAGCAAGAAATCTGCATCGACACGTAGCACTGACTGCTCAGAAGACCTTGTTTTCACTCCAGATTTTCCCATGACCGACTCAAATGGCTGATGCACAGGAAGAGTAGATGAATGTATAAACATTGTTGACAAATGGAATACATTATGGAAAAAAATATGGCATAATACAATTCACATATACGATGACTGGCTAAACAGGTTGGCATTGCATGATTCACGTATATGATGCCTGGCTAAAGAAGATGGCATTGCATAATTCCCATATACTCCCTCCGTTCCTAAATATTTGTCTTTTTAGAGATTTCAAATGGACTACCACATACGGATGTATATAGACATATTTTAGAGTGTAGGTTCACTCATTTTGTTCCGTATGTAGTCACTTGTTGAAATCTCTAAAAAGACAAATATTTAGGAATGGTGGGAGTATGATATAGAAACCAAACAGGTGGCATTCACACAAAGCAAATCTAAACTAAGCTGATGACATGTAAGATGTATAATGTAAGCAATGCAAGGCGCCATATGCATGATATGACCAACATCAGTATGCCAGGTTAGAGCAAACACCTCAGGTGGTAAACAGGCGTGGTCGGCTCCTTCTAAATCTCCATCTGAACAGTTATCTTCCTCTGGAATACAATCTGGAAATGCAGGAGGGGGGGGGGGCACTTCGCCCACCATGGAGCGGCGTCTGCATGACATTATATTCGCATGCAACGGTCTTCTCTTTTTCTCTACATGTTCAGTACGATTGTGTACAATATCTGACATGCATTATAAAAAGATAGTTAGATTTTGTAAGGCCTAAGGGGTGCATGCAAAAATCAAGACTGATGGTAGGAAACGAGTGGATGGATCCAAAACTAATGATAGCGGGTAGATTATAGCTTCAGTTTAAAAAGATAGACAATGGATGATCTATTGTTTGTTGCCCACCCAACATGAACCACATAGAAGACCCCAGATGAACCAGATAGTAGACAAATACTATTCGTTGCTGGCTCGATATGAGACCCATGGGCAATTCAAAACTCAAGATTGAACGATAAAGTAGCAGGTAATAATAACCGATGTATAATGTAAGCGAACACTAAAGACTGCGACCTCTCTTCCGGTACTGTGTAGTCCTCAGGTTCATCTGCTCAGCCGATGATGGTAATGCTGTTGGAAATATGCCCTAGAGGCAATAATAAATGGTTATTATTATATTTCTTTGTTCATGGTAATTTTCTATTGTTCATGCTATAATTGTATTGTCCGGAAATCGTAATACATGTGTGAATACATAGACCACAACTTGTCCCTAGTAAGCCTCTAGTTGACTAGCTCGTTGATCAACTGATAGTCATGGTTTCCTGACTATGGGCATTGGATGTCATTGATAACGGGATCACATCATTGGGAGAATGATGTGATGGACAATACCCAATCCTAAGCATAGCATAAAAGATCGTGTAGTTTCGTTTGCTAGAGCTTTTCCAATGTCAAGTATCTCTTTCCTTAGACCATGAGATCGTGCAACTCCCGGATACCGTAGGAGTGCTTTGGGTGTGCCAAACGTCACAACGTAACTGGGTGACTATAAAGGTGCACTACGGGTATCTCCAAAAGTGTCTGTTGGGTTGGCACGGATCGAGACAGGGATTGGTCACTCCGTATGACGGAGAGGTATCTCTGGGCCCTCTCGGTAATGCATCATCATAATGAGCTCAATGTGACTAAGGAGTTAGTCACGGGATCATGCATTGCGGTACGAGTAAAGAGACTTGCCAGTAACGAGATTGAACAAGGTATTGGGATACCGATGATCGAATCTCGGACAAGTAACATACTGATTGACAAAGGGAATTGTATACGGGATTGATTGAATCCTCGACATCGTGGTTCATCCGATGAGATCGTGGAACATGTGGGAGCCAACATGGGTATCCAGATCCCGCTGTTGGTTATTGACCGGAGAGGCGTCTCGGTCATGTCTGCATGTCTCCCGAACCCGTAGGGTCTACACACTTAAGGTTCGGTGACGCTAGGGTTGTAGAGATATGTGTATGCGGAAACCCGAAAGTTGTTCGGAGTCCCGGATGAGATCCCGGACGTCACGAGGAGTTGCGGAATGGTCCGGAGGTGAAGAATTATATATCGGAAGTCAAGTTCCGGCCACCGGGAAAGTTTCGGGGGTTACCGGTATTGTACCGGGACCACCGGAAGGGTCCCGGGGGTCCACCGGGTGGGGCCACCTATCCCGGAGGGCCCCATGGGCTGAAGTGGGAAGGGAACCAGCCCCTAGGGGGCTGCGCACCCCCCATGGACCTCCCCCCTGCGCCTAGGGTTGGAAACCCTAGGGTGGGGGGGGGCGCCCCACTTGCCTTGGGGGGCAAGGCACCCCCCTGGCCGCCGCCAACCCCACCAGATGGGTTCTGGCCGGCGCCCCCCCCTCCCAGGGGGCCTATATAAAGAGGGGGGAGGGAGGGCAGTAGTACAACAGCCTTGGGCGCCTCCCTCCTCCCCTGCTACACCTCTCCCTCTCGCAGAAGCTCGGCGAAGCCCTGCCGAGACCCGCTACATCCAACACCACGCCGTCGTGCTGCTGGATCTCCATCAACCTCTCCTTCCCCCTTGCTGGATCAAGAAGGAGGAGACGTCGCTGCACCGTACGTGTGTTGAACGCGGAGGTGCCGTCCGTTCGGCACTCGGTCATCGGTGATTTGAATCACGGCGAGTACGACTCCGTCATCCATGTTCATTGGAACGCTTCCGCTCGCGATCTACAAGGGTATGTAGATGCACTCCTTTCCCCTTGTTGCTAGTATACTCCATAGATGCATCTTGGTGAGCGTAGGAAAATTTTAAAATTATGCTACGATTCCCAACGGTGGTATCAGAGCCAGGCCTATGCGTAGTTACTATGCACGAGTAGAACACAAAGAAGTTGTGGGCGTTGATGCTGCCAATTCTTCTTGCCGCTACTAGTCGTTTCTTGTTTCGGTGGCATTGTAGGATGAAGCGGCCCGGACCGACCTTACATGTACGCTTACGTGAGACAGGTTCCACCGACTGACATGCACTAGTTGCATAAGGTGGCTAGCGGGTGTCTGTCTCTCCTACTTTAGTCGGAACGGATTCGATGAAAAGGGTCCTTATGAAGGGTAAATAGAAATTGGCAAATCACGTTGTGGTCATACGTAGGTAAGAAACGTTCTTCCTAGAAACCTACAAACCACGTAAAAACTTGCAACAACAATTAGAGGACGTCTAACTTGTTTTTGCAGCATGTGTTATGTGATGTGATATGGCAAGAAGATGTGATGAATGATATATGTGATGTATGAGATTGATCATATTCTTGTAATAGGAATCACGACTTGCATGTCGATGAGTATGACAACCGGCAGGAGCCATAGGAGTTGTCTTTATTATTTTGCATGACCTGCGTGTCATTGAATAACGCCATGTAAATTACTTTACTTTGTTGCTAAACGCGTTAGCCATAGAAGTAGAAGTAATCGTTGGCGTGACGACTTCATGAAGACACAATGATGGAGATCATGGTGTCATGCCGGTGACGAAGATGATCATGGTGCCCCGAAGATGGACATCAAAGGAGCATGATGATATTGGCCATATCATGTCACTATTTGATTGCATGTGATGTTTATCATGTTTTTGCATCTTATTTGCTTAGAACGACGGTAGTAAGTAAGATGATCCCATATGATAAATTCAAGAAAGTGTTCACCCTAACTGTGCACCGTTGCGAAGGTTCGTTGTTTCGAAGCACCACGTGATGATCGGGTGTGATAGATTCTAACGTTCGCATACAACGGGTGTTGACGAGCCTAGCATGTACAGACATGGCCTCGGAACACACGCAATACACTTAGGTTGACTTGACGAGCCTAGCATGTACAGACATGGCCTCGGAACACGGAAGACCGAAAGGTCGAGCATGAGTCGTATAGAAGATACGATCAACATGGAGATGTTCACTGATCTTGACTAGTCCGTCTCACGTGATGATCGGACACGGCCTAGTTAACTCGGATCATGTTTCACTTAGATGACTAGAGGGATGTCTATCTGAGTGGGAGTTCATTAAATAATTTGATTATATGAACTTAATTATCATGAACTTAGTCTAAAATCTTTACACTATGTTTTGTAGATCAAATGGCCAACGTTGTCCTCAATTTCAACGCATTCCTAGAGAAAACCAAGCTGAAAGATGATGGCAGCAACTATACGGACTGGGTCCGGAACCTGAGGATCATCCTCATAGTAGCCAAGAAAGATTATGTCTTAGAAGCACCGCTAGGTGATGCACCAATCCCAGAGAACCAAGACGTTATGAACAATTAGCAGCAGCGTGCTGATGATTACTCCCTCGTTCAGTGCAGCATGCTTTACAGCTTAGAACCGGCTCTCCAAAAGCATTTTGAGAAACATGGAGCATATGAGATGTTCGAGGAGCTGAAATTAGTTTTCCAAGCTCATGCCCGGGTCGAGAGATATGAAGTCTCCGACAAATTCTTCAGCTGTAAAATGGAGAAAAATAGTTCTATAAGTGAGCATATACTCAGAATGTCTGGGTTGCACAACCGCTTGACTCAGCTGGGAGTTAATCTCCCGGATGACGTGGTCATTGACAGAATCCTCCAGTCGCTTCCACCAAGCTACAAGAGCTTTGTGATGAACTTCAATATGCAGGGGATGGAAAAGACCATTCCTGAGATATATTCAATGCTGAAATCAGCGGAGGTGGAGATCAGAAAAGAACATCAAGTGTTGATGGTGAATAAAACCACTAAGTTCAAGAAGGGCAAGGGTAAGAAGAACTTCAAGAAGGACGGCAAGGGAGTTGCTGCGCCCGGTAAGCCAGTTGCCGGGAAGACCCCAAGGAATGGACCCAAGCCCGAGACTGAGTGCTTTTATTGCAAGGGAAGTGGTCACTGGAAGCGGAACTGCCCCAGATACTTAGCGGACAAGAAGGCCGGCAACACCAAAGGTATATGTGATATACATGTAATTGATGTGTACCTTACCAGTACTCGTAGTAGCTCCTGGGTATTTGATACCGGTGCCGCTGCTCATATTTGTAACTCAAAACAGGAACTACGGAATAAACGGAGACTGGCGAAGGACGAGGTGACGATGCACATCGGGAATGGTTCCAAGGTCGATGTGATCGCCGTCGGCACGCTACCTCTGCATCTACCCACGGGATTAGTTTTAAACCTCAATAATTGTTATTTAGTGCCAGCTTTGAGCATGAACATTGTATCTGGATCTCGTTTAATTCGAGATGGCTACTCATTTAAATCCGAGAATAATGGTTGTTCTATTTATTTGAGAGATATGTTTTATGGTCATGCCCCGCTGGTCAATGGTTTATTTTTGATGAATCTCGAACGTGATGTTACACATATTCATAGTGTGAATACCAAAAGATGTAAAGTTGATGACGATAGTCCCACATACTTGTGGCACTGCCGCCTTGGTCACATTGGTGTCAAGCGCATGAAGAACCTCCATGCAGATGGACTTTTGGAGTCTCTTGATTACGAATCATTTGACACGTGCGAACCATGCCTCATGGGTAAGATGACCAAGACTCCGTTCTCCGGAACAATGGAGCGAGCAACCAACTTATTGGAAATCATACATACCGATGCCTGCGGTCCAATGAGTGTTGAGGCTCGCGGAGGATATCGTTATGTTCTCACTCTCACTGATGATTTAAGTAGATATGGGTATGTCTACCTAATGAAGCACAAGTCTGAAACCTTTGAAAAGTTCAAGGAATTTCAGAGTGAGGTTGAGAATCAACGTGACAGAAAAATAAAATTCTTACGATCAGATCGTGGTGGAGAATATTTAAGTCACGAGTTTGGTGCACACTTAAGGAAATGTGGAATAGTTTCACAACTCACGCCGCCTGGAACACGTCAGAGAAACGGTGTGTCCGAACGTCGTAATCGCACTCTATTGGATATGGTGCGATCGATGATGTCTCTTACCGATTTACCGCTCTCATTTTGGGGCTATGCTTTAGAGACTGCCGCATTCACTTTAAATAGGGCTCCGTCGAAATCCGTTGAGACGACACCGTATGAATTATGGTTTGGGAAGAAACCTAAGCTGTCGTTTCTAAAAGTTTGGGGATGCGATGCTTATGTCAAGAAACTTCAACCTGAAAAGCTCGAACCGAAGTCGGAAAAATGCGTCTTCATAGGATACCCTAAGGAAACTATTGGGTATACCTTCTACCTCAGATCCGAAGGCAAGATCTTCGTTGCCAAGAATGGGTCCTTTCTAGAGAAGGAGTTTCTCTCGAAAGAATTGAGTGGGAGGAAAGTGGAACTTGATGAGGTGATAGTCACCCCTTCCGAACCGGAAAGTAGCGCAGCGCGGGAAAATGTTCCTGTGGTGCCTACACCGACTGGGGATGAAGTTAATGATGATGATCATGAAGCTTTGGATCAAGTTACTACTGAACTTCGTAGGTCCACAAGGACACGTTCCGCACCAGAGTGGTACGGCAACCCTGTCCTGGAAATCATGTTGTTAGACAACGGTGAACCTTCGAACTATGAAGAAGCGATGGCGGGCCCGGATTCCGACAAATGGCTAGAAGCCATGGAATCCGAGATAGGATCCATGTATGAAAACGAAGTATGGACTTTGACAGACTTGCCCGATGATCGGCGAGCCATAGAAAACAAATGGATCTTTAAGAAGAAGACAGACGCGGTTGGTAATGTGACCATCTATAAAGCTTGACTTGTCGCTAAGGGTTATCGACAAGTTCAAGGGGTTGACTACGATGAGACCTTCTCACCCGTAGCGGAGCTGAAGTCCGTCTGAATCATGTTAGCAATTGCCGCATACTATGATTATGAGATATGGCAGATGGACGTCAAAACGGCATTCCTTAATGGCTTCCTTAAGGAAGAGTTGTATATGATGCAGCCGGAAGGTTTTGTCGATCCTAAGAATGCTAAAAAAGTATGCAAGCTCCAGCGCTCAATCTATGGGCTGGTGCAAGCATCTCGGAGTTGGAACATTCGCTTTGATGAGATGATCAAAGCGTTTGGGTTTACGCAGACTTATGGAGAAGCCTGTGTTTACAAGAAAGTGAGTGGGAGCTCTGTAGCATTTCTCTTATTATATGTGGATGACATACTTTTGATGGGAAATGACATAGAATTCTTGGAAAGTATAAAGGCCTATTTGAATAAGTGTTTTTCAATGAAGGACCTTGGAGAAGCTGCTTATATATTAGGCATCAAGATCTATAAAGATAGATCAAGACGCCTCATTGGTCTTTCACAGAGTACATACCTTGACAAGATATTGAAGAAGTTCAATATGGATCAGTCCAAGAAGGGGTTCTTGCCTGTATTGCAAGGTGTGCAATTGAGCACGGCTCAATGCCCGACCACGGCAGAAGATAAAGAAAAGATGAGTGTCATCCCCTATGCCTCGGCCATAGGGTCTATTATGTATGCCATGCTGTGTACCAGACCTGATGTAAACCTTGCCGTAAGTTTGGCAGGAAGGTACCAAAGTAATCCCAGCATGGAACACTGGACAGCTGTCAAGAATATCCTGAAGTACCTGAAAAGGACTAAGGATATGTTTCTCGTTTATGGAGGTGACGAAGAGCTCGTCGTAAAGGGTTACATCGATGCTAGCTTCGACACAGACCTGGATGACTCGAAGTCACAAACCGGATACGTGTATATTTTGAATGGAGGAGCAGTAAGCTGGTGCAGTTGCATGCAAAGCGTCGTGGCGGGATCTACATGTGAAGCGGAGTACATGGCAGCCTCGGAGGCAGCACAGGAAGCAGTCTGGATGAAGGAGTTCATTACCGACCTAGGGGTGATTCCCAATGCGTCGGGCCCGATGACTCTCTTCTGTGACAATACTGGAGCTATTGCCCTTGCGAAGGAGCCCAGGTTTCATAGGAAGACCAGGCATATCAAGCGTCGCTTCAACTCCATTCGTGAAAGTGTTCAAAATGGAGACATAGATATTTGTAAAGTACATACGGACCTGAATGTAACAGATCCGTTGACTAATCCTCTCCCTAGGGCAAAACATGATCAACACCAGGACGCAATGGGTGTTCGATTCATCACAATGTAACTAGATTATTGACTCTAGTGCAAGTGGGAGACTGTTGGAAATATGCCCTAGAGGCAATAATAAATGGTTATTATTATATTTCTTTGTTCATGGTAATTGTCTATTGTTCATGCTATAATTGTATTGTCCGGAAATCGTAATAGATGTGTGAATACATAGACCACAACGTGTCCCTAGTAAGCCTCTAGTTGACTAGCTCGTTGATCAACTGATAGTCATGGTTTCCTGACTATGGGCATTGGATGTCATTGATAACGGGATCACATCATTGTGAGAATGATGTGATGGACAAGACCCAATCCTAAGCATAGCATAAAAGATCATGTAGTTTCGTTTGCTAGAGCTTTTCCAATGTCAAGTATCTTTTCCTTAGACCATGAGATCGTGCAACTCCCGGATACCGTAGGAGTGCTTTGGGTGTGCCAAACGTCACAATGTAACTGGGTGACTATAAAGGTGCACTACGGGTATCTCCAAAAGTGTCTGTTGGGTTGGCACGGATCGAGACTGGGATTTGTCACTCCATATGACGGAGAGGTATCTCTGGGCCCTCTCGGTAATGCATCATCATAATGAGCTCAATGTGACTAAGGAGTTCGTCACGGGATCATGCATTGCGGTACGAGTAAAGAGACTTGCCAGTAACGAGATTGAACAAGGTATTGGGATACCGACGATCGAATCTCGGGCAAGTAACATACCGATTGACAAAGGGAATTGTATACGGGATTGATTGAATCCTCGACATCGTGGTTCATCCGATGAGATCATCGTGGAACATGTGGGAGCCAACATGGGTATCCAGATCCCGTTGTTGGTTATTGACCGGAGAGGCGTCTCGGTCATGTCTGCATGTCTCCCGAACCCTTAGGGTCTACACACTTAAGGTTCGGTGACTCTAGGGTTGTGGAGATATGTGTATGCGGAAACCCGAAACTTGTTCGGAGTCCTGGATGAGATCCCGGACGTCACGAGGAGTTCTGGAATGGTCCGGAGGTGAAGAATTATAAATAGGAAGTCAAGTTTTGGCCACCGGGAAAGTTTCGGGGGTTACCGGTATTGTACCGGGACCACCGGAAGGGTCCCGGGGGTCCACCGGGTGGGGCCACCTATCCCGGAGGGCCCCGTGGGCTGAAGTGGGAAGGGAACCAGCCCCTAGGGGGCTGGGCGCCCCCCCATGGGCCTCCCCCCTGCGCCTAGCGTTGGAAACCCTAGGGTGGGGGGGCGCCCCACTTGCCTTGGGGGGCAAGGCACCCCCCTGGCCGCCGCCCCCCCACCAGATGGGTTCTGGCCAGCGCTCCCCCCTCCCAGGGGGGCCTATATAAAGGGGGGGAGGGAGGGTAGTAGTACAAAAGCCTTGGGCGCCTCCCTCCTCCCCTGCTACACCTCTCCCTCTCGCAGAAGCTCAGCGAAGCCCTGCCGAGACCCGCTACATCCACCACCACGCCGTCGTGCTGCTGGATCTCCATCAACCTCTCCTTCCCCCTTCCTGGATCAAGAAGGAGGAGACGTCGCTGCACCATACATGTGTTGAACGCGGAGGTGCCGTCTGTTCGACACTCGGTCATCGGTGATTTGAATCACGGCGAGTACGACTCCGTCATCCACGTTCATTGGAACGCTTCCGCTCGCGATCTACAAGGGTATGTAGATGCACTCCTTTCCCCTCGTTGCTAGTATACTCCATAGATGCATCTTGGTGAGCATAGGAAAATTTTAAAATTACGCTACGATTCCCAACATGTTGGAAATATGCCCTAGAGGCAATAATAAATGGTTATTATTATATTTCTTTGTTCATGGTAATTGTCTATTGTTCATGCTATAATTGTATTGTCTGGAAATCGTAATAGATGTGTGAATACATAGACCACAACGTGTCCCTAGTAAGCCTCTAGTTGACTAGCTCGTTGATCAACTGATAGTCATGGTTTCCTGACTATGGGCATTGGATGTCATTGATAACGGGATCACATCATTGGGAGAATGATGTGATGGACAAGACCCAATCCTAAGCATAGCATAAAAGATCGTGTAGTTTCGTTTGCTAGAGCTTTTCCAATGTCAAGTATCTTTTCCTTAGACCATGAGATCGTGCAACTCCCGGATACCGTAGGAGTGCTTTGGGTGTGCCAAACGTCACAACGTAACTGGGTGACTATAAAGGTGCACTACGGGTATCTCCAAAAGTGTCTGTTGGGTTGGCACGGATCGAGACTGGGATTTGTCACTCCGTATGACGGAGAGGTATCTCTGGGCCCTCTCGGTAATGCATCATCATAATGAGCTCAATGTGACTAAGGAGTTAGTCACGGGATCATGCATTGCGGTACGAGTAAAGAGACTTGCCAGTAACGAGATTGAACAAGGTATTGGGATACCGACGATCGAATCTCGGGCAAGTAACATACCGATTGACAAAGGGAATTGTATACGGGTTGATTGAATCCTCGACATCGTGGTTCATCCGATGAGATCATCGTGGAACATGTGGGAGCCAACATGGGTATCCAGATCCCGCTGTTGGTTATTGACCGGAGAGGCGTCTCGGTCATGTCTGCATGTCTCCCGAACCCGTAGGGTCTACACACTTAAGGTTCGGTGACGCTAGGGTTGTGGAGATATGTGTATGCGGAAACCCGAAACTTGTTCGGAGTCCTGGATGAGATCTCGGACGTCACGAGGAGTTCCGGAATGGTCCGGAGGTGAAGAATTATAAATAGGAAGTCAAGTTTTGGCCACCGGGAAAGTTTCGGGGGTTACCGGTATTGTACCGGGACCACCGGAAGGGTCCCGGGGGTCCACCGGGTGGGGCCACCTATCCCGGAGGGCCCCGTGGGCTGAAGTGGGAAGGGAACCAGCCCCTAGGGGGCTGGGCGCCCCCCCATGGGCCTCCCCCCTGCGCCTAGGGTTGGAAACCCTAGGGTGGGGGGGCGCCCCACTTGCCTTGGTGGGCAAGGCACCCCCCTGGCCGCCGCCCCCCCACCAGATGGGTTCTGCCCAGCGCTCCCCCCTCCCAGGGGGCCTATATAAAGGGGGGGGAGGGAGGGAAGTAGTACAACAGCCTTGGGCGCCTCCCTCCTCCCGTGCTACACCTCTCCCTCTCGCAGAAGCTCAGCGAAGCCCTGCCGAGACCCGCTACATCCACCACCACGCCGTCGTGCTGCTGGATCTCCATCAACTTCTCCTTCCCCCTTGCTGGATCAAGAAGGAGGAGACGTCGCTGCACCATACGTGTGTTGAACGCGGAGGTGCCGTCCGTTCGGTACTCGGTCATCGGTGATTTGAATCACGGCGAGTACGACTCCGTCATCCACGTTCATTGGAACGCTTCCGCTCGCGATCTACAAGGGTATGTAGATGCACTCCTTTCCCCTCGTTGCTAGTATACTCCATAGATGCATCTTGGTGAGCATAGGAAAATTTTAAAATTATGCTACGATTCCCAACATGTTGGAAATATGCCCTAGAGGCAATAATAAATGGTTATTATTATATTTCTTTGTTCATGGTAATTGTCTATTGTTCATGCTATAATTGTATTGTCCGGAAATCGTAATACATGTGTGAATACATAGACCACAACGTGTCCCTAGTAAGCCTCTAGTTGACTAGCTCGTTGATCAACTGATAGTCATGGTTTCCTGACTATGGGCATTGGATGTCATTGATAACGGGATCACATCATTGGGAGAATGATGTGATGGACAAGAGCCAATCCTAAGCATAGCATAAAAGATCGTGTAGTTTCGTTTGCTACAGCTTTTCCAATGTCAAGTATCTTTTCCTTAGACCATGAGATCGTGCAACTCCCGGATACCGTAGGAGTGCTTTGGGTGTGCCAAACGTCACAACGTAACTGGGTGACTATAAAGGTGCACTACGGGTATCTCCAAACGTGTCTGTTGGGTTGGCACGGATCGAGACTGGGATTTGTCACTCCGTATGACGGAGAGGTATCTCTGGGCCCTCTCGGTAATGCATCATCATAATGAGCTCAATGTGACTAAGGAGTTAGTCACGGGATCATGCATTGCGGTACGAGTAAAGAGACTTGCCAGTAACGAGATTGAACAAGGTATTGGGATACCGACGATCGAATCTCGGGCAAGTAACATACCGATTGACAAAGGGAATTGTATACGGGATTGATTGAATCCTCGACATCGTGGTTCATCCGATGAGATCATCGTGGAACATGTGGGAGCCAACATGGGTATCCAGATCCCGTTGTTGGTTATTGACCGGAGAGGCGTCTTGGTCATGTCTGCTTGTCTCCCGAACCCGTAGGGTCTACACACTTAAGGTTCGGTGACGCTAGGGTTGTGGAGATATGTGTATGCGGAAACCCGAAACTTGTTCGGAGTCCTGGATGAGATCCCGGACGTCACGAGGAGTTCCGGAGGTGAAGAATTATAACTAGGAAGTCAAGTTTTGGCCACCGGGAAAGTTTCGGGGGTTACCGGTATTGTACCGGGACCACCGGAAGGGTCCCGGGGGTCCATCGGGTGGGGCTACCTATCCCGGAGGGCCCCGTGGGCTGGTGGGAAGGGAACCAGCCCCTAGGGGGCTGGGCGCCCCCCCATGGGCCTCCCCCCTGCGCCTAGGGTTGGAAACCCTAGGGTGGTGGGGCGCCCCACTTGCCTTGGGGGGCAAGGCACCCCCCTGGCCGCCGCCCCCCCACCAGATGGGTTCTGGCCAGCGCTCCCCCCTCCCAGGGGGCCTATATAAAGGGGGGAGGGAGGGCAGTAGTACAACAGCCTTGGGCGCCTCCCTCCTCCCGTGCTACACCTCTCCCTCTCGCAGAAGCTCAGCGAAGCCCTGCCGAGACCCGCTACATCCACCACCACGCCGTCGTGCTGCTGGATCTCCATCAACCTCTCCTTCCCCCTTGCTGGATCAAGAAGGAGGAGACGTCGCTGCACCATACGTGTGTTGAACGCGGAGGTGCCGTCCGTTCGGCACTCGGTCATCGGTGATTTGAATCACGGCGAGTACGACTCCGTCATCCACGTTCATTGGAACGCTTCCGCTCGCCATCTAGAAGGGTATGTAGATGCACTCCTTTCCCCTCGTTGCTAGTATACTCCGTAGATGCATCTTGGTGACCATAGGAAAATTTTGAAATTATGCTACGATTCCCAACATGTTGGAAATATGCCCTAGAGGCAATAATAAATGGTTATTATTATATTTCTTTGTTCATGGTAATTGTCTATTGTTGATGCTATAATTGTATTGTCTGGAAATCCTAATACATGTGTGAATACATAGACCACAACGTGTCCCTAGTAAGCCTCTAGCTGACTAGCTCGTTGATCAACTGATAGTCATGGTTTCCTGACTATGGGCATTGGATGTCATTGATAACGGGATCACATCATTGGGAGAATGATGTGATGGACAAGACCCAATCCTAAGCATAGCATAAAAGATCATGTAGTTTCGTTTGCTACAGCTTTTCCAATGTCAAGTATCTTTTCCTTAGACCATGAGATCGTGCAACTCCCGGATACCGTAGGAGTGCTTTGGGTGTGCCAAACGTCACAACGTAACTGGGTGACTATAAAGGTGCACTACGGGTATCTCCAAAAGTGTCTGTTGGGTTGGCACGGATCGAGACTGGGATTTGTCACTCCGTATGACGGAGAGGTATCTCTGGGCCCTCTCGGTAATGCATCAGCATAATGAGCTCAATGTGACTAAGGAGTTAGTCACGGGATCATCCATTGCGGTACGAGTAAAGAGACTTGCCAGTAACGAGATTGAACAAGGTATTGGGATACCGACGATCGAATCTCGGGCAAGTAACATACCGATTGACAAAGGGAATTGTATACGGGATTGATTGAATCCTCGACATCGTGATTCATCCGATGAGATCATCGTGGAACATGTGGGAGCCAACATGGGTATCCAGATCCCGCTGTTGGTTATTGACCGGAGAGGCGTCTCGGTCATGTCTGCATGTCTCCCGAACCCGTAGGGTCTACACACTTAAGGTTCGGTGACGCTAGGGTTGTGGAGATATGTGTATGCGGAAACCCGAAACTTGTTCGGAGTCCTGGATGAGATCCCAGACATCACGAGGAGTTCCGGAATGGTCCGGAGGTGAAGAATTATAAATAGGAAGTCAAGTTTTGGCCACCGGGAAAGTTTCGGGGGTTACCGGTATTGTACCGGGACCACCGGAAGGGTCCCGGGGGTCCAACGGGTGGGGCCACCTATCCCGGAGGGCCCCGTGGGCTGAAGTGGGAAGGGAACCAGCCCCTAGGGGGCTGGGCGCCCCCCCATGGGCCTCCCCCCTGCGCCTAGGGTTGGAAACCCTAGGGTGGGGGGGGGGGGGCGCCCCACTTGCCTTGGGGGGCAAGGCACCCCCCTGGCCGCCGCCCCCCCACCAGATGGGTTCTGGCCAGCGCTCCCCCCTCCCAGGGGCCTATATAAATGGGGGGGAGGGAGGGCAGTAGTACAACAGCCTTCCCCTCTCCTTCCCCCTTGCTGGATCAAGAAGGAGGAGACGTCGCTGCACCGTATGTGTGTTGAACGCGGTGGTGCCGTCCGTTCGGCACTCGGTCATCGGTGATTTGAATCACGGCGAGTACAACTCCGTCATCCACGTTCATTGGAACGCTTCCGCTCGCGATCTACAAGGGTATGTAGATGCACTCCTTTCCCCTCGTTGCTAGTATACTCCATAGATGCATCTTGGTGAGGATAGGAAAATTTTAAAATTATGCTACGATTCCCAACATGTTGGAAATATGCCCTAGAGGCAATAATAAATGGTTGTTATTATATTTCTTTGTTCATGGTAATTGTCTATTGTTCATGCTATAATTGTATTGTCCGGAAATCCTAATACATGTGTGAATACATAGACCACAACGTGTCCCTAGTAAGCCTCTAGCTGACTAGCTCGTTGATCAACTGATACTCATGGTTTCCTGACTATGGGCATTGGATGTCATTGATAACGGGATCACATCATTGGGAGAATGATGTGATGGACAAGACCCAATCCTAAGCATAGCATAAAAGCTCGTGTAGTTTCGTTTGCTACAGCTTTTCCAATGTCAAGTATCTTTTCCTTAGACCATGAGATCGTGCAACTCCCGGATACCGTAGGAGTGCTTTGGGTGTGCCAAACGTCACAACGTAACTGGGTGACTATAAAGGTGCACTACGGGTATCTCCAAAAGTGTCTGTTGGGTTGGCACGGATCGAGACTGGGATTTGTCACTCCGTATGACGGAGAGGTATCTCTGGGCCCTCTCGGTAATGCATCATCATAATGAGCTCAATGTGACTAAGGAGTTAGTCACGGGACCATGCATTGCGGTACGAGTAAAGAGACTTGCCAGTAACGAGATTGAACAAGGTATTGGGATACCGACGACCGAATCTCGGGCAAGTAACATACCGATTGACAAAGGGAATTGTATACGGGATTGATTGAATCCTCGACATCATGGTTCATCCGATGAGATCATCGTGGAACATGTGGGAGCCAACATGGGTATCTAGATCCCGCTGTTGGTTATTGACCGGAGAGGCGTCTCGGTCATGTCTGCATGTCTCCCGAACCCGTAGGGTCTACACACTTAAGGTTCGGTGACGCTAGGGTTGTGGAGATATGTGTATGCAGAAACCCGAAAGTTGTTCGGAGTCCCGGATGAGATCCCGGATGTCACGAGGAGTTCCAGAATGGTCCAGAGGTGAAGAATTATAAATAGGAAGTCAAGTTTCGGCCACCGGGAAAGTTTCGGGGGTTACCGGTATTGTACCGGGACCACCGGAAGGGTCCCGGGGGTCCACCGGGTGGGGCCACCTGTCCCGGAGGGCCCCGTGGGCTGAAGTGGGAAGGGAACCAGCCCCTAGGGGGCTGGGCGCCCCCCATGGGCCTCCCCCCTGCGCCTAGGGTTGGACACCCTAGGGTGGGGGGGCGCCCCACTTGCCTTTGGGGGCAAGGCACCCCCCTGGCCGCCGCCCCCCCCCCACCAGATGGGTTCTGGCCGGCGCTCCCCCCTCAGAGGGGGCCTATATAAAGGGGGGAGGGAGGGCAGTAGTACAACAGCCTTGGGCGCCTCCCTCCTCCCCTGCTACACCTCTCCCTCTCGCAGAAGCTCAGCGAAGCCCTGCCGAGACCCGCTACATCCACCACCACGCCGTCGTGCTGCTGGATCTCCATCAACCTCTCCTTCCCCCTTGCTGGATCAAGAAGGAGGAGACGTCGCTGCACCGTACGTGTGTTGAACGCGGAGGTGCCGTCCGTTCGGCACTCGGTCATCGGTGATTTGAATCACGGCGAGTACGACTCCGTCATCCACGTTCATTGGAACGCTTCCGCTCGCGATCTACAACGGTATGTAGATGCACTCCTTTCCCCTCGTTGCTAGTATACTCCATAGATGCATCTTGGTGAGCATAGGAAAATTTTAAAATTATGCTACGATTCCCAACATGTTGGAAATATGCCCTAGAGGCAATAATAAATGGTTATTATTATATTTCTTTGTTCATGGTAATTGTCTATTGTTCATGCTATAATTGTATTGTCCGGAAATCGTAATACATGTGTGAATACATAGACCACAACGTGTCCCTAGTAAGCCTCTAGCTGACTAGCTCGTTGATCAACTGATAGTCATGGTTTCCTGACTATGGGTATTGGATGTCATTGATAACGGGATCACATCATTGGGAGAATGATGTGATGGACAAGACCCAATCCTAAGCATAGCATAAAAGATCATGTAGTTTCGTTTGCTACAGCTTTTCCAATGTCAAGTATCTTTTCCTTAGACCATGAGATCGTGCAACTCCCGGATACCGTAGGAGTGCTTTGGGTGTGCCAAACGTCACAACGTAACTGGGTGACTATAAAGGTGCACTACGGGTATCTCCAAAAGTGTCTGTTGGGTTGGCACGGATCGAGACTGGGATTTGTCACTCCGTATGACGGAGAGGTATCTCTGGGCCCTCTCGGTAATGCATCATCATAATGAGCTCAATGTGACTAAGGACTTAGTCATGGGGTCATGCATTGCGGTACGAGTAAAGAGACTTGCCAGTAACGAGATTGAACAAGGTATTGGGATACCGACGATCGAATCTCGGGCAAGTAACATTCCGATTGACAAAGGGAATTGTATACGGGATTGATTGAATCCTCGACATCGTGGTTCATCCGATGATATCATCGTGGAACGTGTGGGAGCCAACATGGGTATCCAGATCCCGCTGTTGGTTATTGACCGGAGAGGCGTCTCGGTCATGTCTGCATGTCTCCCGAACCCGTAGGGTCTACACACTTAAGGCTCGGTGACGCTAGGGTTGTAGAGATATGTGTATGCGGAAACCCGAAAGTTATTCGGAGTCCCGGATGAGATCCTGGACGTCACGAGAAGTTTCGGAATGGTCCGGAGGTGAAGAATTATATATAGGAAGTTAAGTTTCGGCCACCGGGAAAGTTTCGGGGGTTACCGGTATTGTACCGGGACCACCGGAAGGGTCCCGGGGGTCCACCGGGTGGGGCCACCTATCCCGGAGGGCCCCGTGGGCTGAAGTGGGAAGGGAACCAGCCCCTAGTGGGCTGGGCGCCCCCCCATGGGCCTCCCCCCGGCGCCTAGGGTTGGAAACCCTAGGGTGGGGGGGGCGCCCCACTTGCCTTGGGGGGCAAGGCACCCCCTTGGCCGCCGCCCCCCCATCTAGATGGGGTTTGGCCGGCGCCCCCGCCCCCCCTCCCAGGGGGCCTATATAAAGGGGGGGAGGGAGGGCAGCAATACTACAGCCTTGGGCGCCTCCCTCCACCCCTGCTACACCTCTCTCTCTCGTAAAAGCTCGGCGAAGCCCTGCCGACAGCCCGCTGCATCCACCACCACGCCGTCGTGCTACTGGATCTCCATCAACCTCTCCTTCCCCCTTGCTGGATCAAGAAGGAGGAGACGTCGCTGCACCGTACGTGTGTTGAACGCGGAGGTGCCGTCCGTTCGGCACTCGGTCATTGGTGATTTGAATCACGGCGAGTACGACTCCGTCATCCACGTTCATTGGAACGCTTCCGCTCGCGATCTACAAGGGTATGTAGATGCACTCCTTTCTCCTCGTTGCTAGTATACTCCATAGATGCATCTTGGTGAGCATAGGAAAATTTTAAAATTATGCTACAATTCCCAACAGTGGCATCATGAGCCAGGCCTATGCGTAGTTACTATGCACAAGTAGAACACAAAGAACTTGTGGGCGTCCATGTTGCCAATTCTTCTTGCCGCTACTAGTCGTTTCTTGTTTCAGCGGCATTGTAGGATGAAGCGGCCCGGTCCGACCTTACACGTACGCTTACGTGAGACAGGTTCCACCGACTGACATGTACTAGTTACATAAGGTGGCTAGCGGGTGTCTGTCTCTCCTACTTTAGTCGGAACGGATTCGATGAAAAGTGTCCTTATGAAGGGTAAATAGAAATTGGCAAATCACGTTGTGGTCATACGTAGGTAAGAAACGTTCTTGCTAGAAACCTACAAACCACGTAAAAACTTGCAACAACAATTAGAGGACGTCTAACTTGTTTTTGCAGCATGTGTTATGTGATGTGATATGGCCAGAAGATGTGATGAATGATATATGTGATGTATGAGATTGATCATATTCTTGTAATAGGAATCACGACTTGCATGTCGATGAGTATGACAACCGGCAGGAGCCATAGGAGTTGTCTTTATTATTTTGCATGACCTACGTGTCATTGAATAACGCCATGTAAATTACTTTACTTTGTTGCTAAACGCGTTAGCCATAGAAGTAGAAGTAATCGTTGGTGTGACGACTTCATGAAGACACAATGATGGAGATCATGATGATGGAGATCATGGTGTCATGCCGGTGACGAAGGTGATCATGGTGCCCCGAAGATGGAGATCAAAGGAGCATGAGGATATTGGCCATATCATGTCACTATTTGATTGCATGTGATGTTTATCATGTTTTTGCATCTTATTTGCTTAGAACGACGGTAGTAAGTAAGATGATCCCTTATGATAAATTCAAGAAAGTGTTCACCCTAACTGTGCACCGTTGCGAAGGTTCGTTGTTTCGAAGCATCACGTGATGATCGGGTGTGATAGATTCTAACGTTCGCATACAACGGGTGTTGACGAGCCTATCATGTACAGACATGGCCTCGGAACACACGCAATACACTTAGGTTGACTTGACGAGCCTAGCATGTACAGACATGGCCTCGGAACACGGAGGACCGAAAGGTCGAGCATGAGTCGTATAGAAGATACGATCAACATGGAGATGTTCACCGACCTTGACTAGTCCGTCTCACGTGATGATCGGACACGACCTAGTTAACTCGGATCATGTTTCACTTAGATGATTGGAGGGATGTCTATCTGAGTGGGAGTTCATTAAATAATTTGATTATATGAACTTAATTATCATTAACTTAGTCTAAAATATTTACACTATATCTTGTAGATCAAATGGCCAACGTTGTCCTCAATTTCAACGCGTTCCTAGAGAAAACCAAGCTGAAAGATGATGGCAGCAACTATACGGACTGGGTCCGGAACCTGAGGATCATCCTCATAGTAGCCAAGAAAGATTATGTCTTAGAAGCACCGCTAAGTGATGCACCAATCCCAGAGAACCAAGACGTTATGAACGCTTGGCAGCAGCGTGCTGATGATTACTCCCTCGTTCAGTGCGGCATGCTTTACAGCTTAGAACCGGGTCTCCAAAAGCGTTTTGAGAAACATGGAGCATATGAGGTGTTCGAGGAGCTGAAATTAGTTTTCCAAGCTCATGCCCGGGTCGAGAGATATGAAGTCTCCGACAAGTTCTTCAGCTGTAAGTGAGCATATACTCAGAATGTCTGGGTTGCACAACTGCTTGACTCAGCTGGGAGTTAATCTCCCGGATGACGCGGTCATTGACAGAATCCTCCAATCGCTTCCACCAAGCTACAAGAGCTTTGTGATGAACTTCAATATGCAGGGGATGGAAAAGACCATTCCTGAGATATATTCAATGCTGAAATCAGCGGAGGTGGAGATCAGAAAAGAACATCAAGTGTTGATGGTGAATAAAACCACTAAGTTCAAGAAGGGCAAGGGTAAGAAGAACTTCAAGAAGGACGGCAAGGGAGTTGCCACGCCCGGTAAGCCAGTTGCCGGGAAGAAGCCAAGGAATGGACCCAAGCCCGAGACTGAGTGCTTTTATTGCAAGGGAAGTGGTCACTGGAAGCGGAACTGCCCCAAATACTTAGCGGACAAGAAGGCCGGCAACACCAAAGGTATATGTGATATACATGTAATTGATGTGTACCTTACCAGTACTCGTAGTAGCTCCTGGGTATTTGATACCGGTGCGGTTGCTCATATTTGTAACTAAAAACAGGAACTACGGAATAAACGGAGACTGGCGAAGGACGAGGTGACGATGCGCATCGGGAATGGTTCCAAGGTCGATGTGATCGCCGTCGGCACGCTACCTCTGCATCTACCCACGGGATTAGTTTTAAACCTCAATAATTGTTATCTAGTGCCAGCTTTGAGCATGAACATTGTATCTGGATCTTCTTTAATTCGAGATGGCTACTCATTTAAATCCGAGAATAATGGTTGTTCTATTTATTTGAGAGATATGTTTTATGGTCATGCCCCGCTGGTCAATGGTTTATTTTTGATGAATCTCGAACGTGATGTTACACATATTCATAGTGTGAATACCAAAAGATGTAAAGTTGATAACGATAGTCTCACATACTTGTGGCACTGCCGCCTTGGTCACATTGGTGTCAAGCGCATGAAGAAGCTCCATGCAGATGGACTTTTGGAGTCTCTTGATTACGAATCATTTGACACGTGCGAACCATGCCTCTTGGGTAAGATGACCAAGACTCCGTTGTCCGGAACAATGGAGCGAGCAACCAACTTATTGGAAATCATACATACCGATGCGTGCGGTCCAATGAGTGTTGAGGCTCGCGGAGGATATCGTTATGTTCTCACTCTCACTGATGATTTAAGTAGATATGGGTATGTCTACCTAATGAAACACAAGTCTAAAACCTTTGAAAAGTTCAAGGAATTTCAGAGTGAGGTTGAGAATCAACGTGATAGAAAAATAAAATTCTTACGATCAGATCGTGGTGGAGAATATTTAATTCACGAGTTTGGTGCACACTTAAGGAAATGTGGAATAGTTTCACAACTCACGCCGCCTGGAACACCTCAGAGAAATGGTGTGTCCGAACGTCGTAATCGCACTCTATTGGATATGGTGCGATCTATGATGTCTCTTACCGATTTACCGCTCTCATTTTGGGGCTATGCTTTAGAGACTGCCGCATTCACTTTAAATAGGGCTCCGTCAAAATCCGTTGAGACGACACCGTATGAATTATGGTTTGGGAAGAAACCTAAGCTGTCGTTTCTAAAAGTTTGGGGATGCGATGCTTATGTCAAGAAACTTCAACCTGAAAAGCTCGAACCCAAGTCGGAAAAATGTGTCTTCATAGGATACCCTAAGGAAACTATTTGGTATATGTTGAGGATATAGACCTTAGAGTCAGCCGCCAGGAGGGGCCGGGTTGCTCATATGGTCATTGCCAGAAGCCCGACGCCAAGATTAAAGACGGTGGGCCAAAGATGGGCTTAAGACCCGGCGGGGGCTTAAAGCCCGTAGTTACAATCATTGTTATGGCAGAACTTGTAGTGTAAGGCAAGAAATAGTTAAGAGTCCGAGCTGGACACTCTTATGAGCCGGCCGGGACTCTGAGAGCTGCAGGGCGCCAGCCTCCCTATATAAAGGGACGACCCGGCAGCAGTTTAGGGGCGACAACTATCTCGTCGAGAGCCGGGCGTAGCAGTTTATCTCCCTGGTAATCATAACCCTAATCAATATCACCTCAAACTGGACGTAGGCTTTTACCTTCACCGTAAGGGGCCGAACCAGTATAAACCGTCGTGTTCCTTGTCCCACATTAACCCCTTCAAGCTTCCTAGCTGCGATGGTTCCACGACTAAGTCCTAGCTCGAGGACATCTGCCGTGACAATTCCGCGACAGTTGGCGCCCAGCGTGGGGCCCGCGCACGGTGGATTTGAGTTCTTGAAGGGCAGCTTCGAAGGGCTCAAGGGATACGCTGTGTGCCGGATGACCAAGAGTCATCGCGGCAAGCTCTACATCAACGATGCAAACTGGGGCCCCGACGCTGGCTCAATTGAGTACGGGTACCGGGTCCCCTTCGGCGGGATTCATGTTTTCGTCGGCAAGATTGGTGAGCCGGGCCCTGAGCCGGATCTCTGCGCCGATCTCATCGAGACGGCTCAACGTGCACGACCCGCCCGGGCCCGGCCTGCCTTAAGGCGCGCCCTTGTGGGATGTATCCATGGAGGGCCCTCTGATCTATCTGGGTCTGGTGACGAGGCGGCCGCCGGCTCTGACGGCGAGTCGGCCACCGATGAGTCAAACTCGTTGTATCAACGTCAAGATGGCAGGCTTATGGGTTGTTCCGATGGTGACAGTATTCCGGACCCGTTTGAGCCGCCAAATGAGGTTGGAGTCTTTATGGCCGTGACGCAGCCTGTTCAGAACCCCGCTGCTGGAGCGGGAAACCCGGTGCCTTCTCCGGCTCAGGTGCTGATGGATCTCACGGACAAGATGACGGTCCTGTTAACCGCCACGGTTGACCCAGCAGATCAGGCTCAGCATGATGCGGCGGTGGCACAGTTAAAATTGGATCTAGTGAAAGCTAAGGAGGAACTTGCAGCGGAAGGGATCCGGATGGCTGCAGAGAGGGCGGCTCTCGATACCCAAACTCAGCTGATCCAGGCGCAGTCCTTCCAACTCACGATGGATCAGAACGCGTCCAATGAGGTCATGAGAAGGAGGCATCAAAAGACCCAATCTCGACTCCCTCCGGTTTATGATCCACGCAACCTCTTCAACACGCCAGGTGCAGGGTCTAGTAACCCGCCAGGGGTCATAGTGCCCGGATCTGGAGCCCCTGTTCAACCACGAGTGATGGGGCCTCCCCAGGTGCACCCTGCCCCGCCTCAGTACATGCCCCCGGGTCATTATAATAACCCGCTGGGGAACATGGTCGCTGCGGCAGCACGGCTGGCGGCTCTCCCAGTTGACGGCGACTCTCCGACGGCTATTGAAACCCGCCAGGTCAGAGAACTCCTTCAGACAGCACTGGCGCAGCAAGAGGCGTACTCCTACAGCCGGGACAGGATCCACTCGACCCCTCATCCAGGCCAGAGCCCGAGTTATAGCAGACACATGGTCTCAGCGACCGGCTCAAGTAACGTCCGACGCCATGACCCGCCTCCTGGCCATGGCCCGGCTCATAATGGAGCCTTTTACGCAGCAGACCAGGACAGAGCGCGCCAAGAGGCGGAGCAAGTGCCTCAATTGACGGCTTACCAGACCCCCCCGGCTTATCCGACGGCTTCCGTCGACGTGGGTATCCCCACCAGGACTGGGGGTGTCCCTTGCTTAGTACCAGCTATCCGCAATGAGCGTCTACCCAAGGACTTCAAGGGCCCTAGGAAGGTGCCTAATTACATAGCAGACTTACAGCCTGCAGCCTGGATCGAGAGTTATGAGATGGCTATGGAGATGCTAGAGGTCAGTGAGGCGGCAATGGCCAAATACTTCACCATGATGTTGGATGGGACCGCCCGCACTTGGTTAAAAGGGCTACCACCGAATTCCATCGGGTCTTGGGCTGAGCTGAAAGCCCGGTTCATCCAAAACTTCAAAGATACCTGTAGGCAGTCTATGTCAATTGTGGATTTGACTAACTGTAAGCAGCAGGAGGGGGAGTCTAAGACACATTGGGTTCGCCGGGTTAAGGAGATCATACACTCATCAGACAAGATGGATGCCGGCTCTGCAGTTTTAATGCTGGAGCAGAATTGTCGTTTTGTGCCCCTGAAGATGAAACTCGGGCGTCTTAAGCGCGACTGCAGTGATATGGGTACACTGATGGCGGCTCTTGTCATGTACGCCGATTCTGATGGTACCAAGGATCCCCCTTCAGATGATGAAAGGACGGGGAAGGGAAAGAAGAACAGCAATGGCAAGGGTCCTCAGTTTAACCCGGGAAACCAAGGGGGAGGCAAGCGCAAGGCCGATGGCAGCCTAGAGTTTGTAGCCAACGCCAGCTCACAAGGTAATAACCAGAGACGCAAGGGAAGGCCCCCTCCCCGAGGCGGCGGGTCAGGTCCGACGCTGGAGCAGCTGTTGAATGAACCTTGTCCGAGGCATGGCTCTAGAGAGAAGCCAGCGACTCATCTGTGGAAGGATTTTGCAATCATGAAGGCCTTTAAAAATTACAATGGCCCGGGCGGCGGCTCAGGCGCCGGCGGTTTTCACGGCCCGGGCGGCGGCTCAAATTTCTGTCCTCAGAACGGTCAAGGGGGCTTTAATCAGCAGTCTGGCCAGGGTCATCAACAGCAGCAGGGGAGTTATAAGACCCAAAGCAACTTAGCGGGGGGCAATATCATGTGTTTACCACCAGTCTGTGTAAGCAAGATCAGAAGCTTCATAAGAGGGCTGTGAATGCCGTTGAGCCGGCAGTTCCGCGCTACTTACGGTGGTCTGAGCAGCCCGTAGTGTGGAGTAGGGAAGATCACCCTCCCCGGGTCGATAATCCGGGTCACTTGGCATTGGTGGTGGCTCCTCAGGTAGGAGGATATAAGTTTACTAAGGTGCTTATGGACGGAGGCAGCAGTATTAACATCCTCTATTATGAGACTTTCCGCCGTATGGGGCTATTTGATAAGGACCTCCGCCAGTCAAACACTGTTTTCCACGGTGTGGTACCTGGTAAATCGGCTTATCCGGTCGGCAAGATCGAGTTGGAAGTGGCCTTTGGAGATGAGAACAACTACAGGGTGGAGAAATTGACCTTTGAGGTGGTTAAGATAAGAAGCCCGTACCATGCTATCTTTGGGCGGCCGGCTTACGCCAAGTTCATGGCGCGGCCGTGTTATGTGTATTTACAGCTTAAGATGCCGGGTCATAATGGGACCATTACGGTTCACGGCAGCCGGAAGGTCGCCTTGGAATGCGAGGAAGGCGATGCAGCTTATGCAGAGTCTATTTGTGCGGCAGAGGAGTTGAAGTTTTACAAAGACAATGTTGACCCAACAGATATGACCTCTCTGAAAAAGCCGACTACGGAGCATGAGCCGGCGATGAAATTTAAGTCGGCTGATGAGACTAAACTTGTTGATTTCGTCCCAGGAGATTCATCTCAATAGTTCAGCATCAGTGCCAATCTGGACCCGAAATAGGAAAGCGCGCTCATCGAGTTCATCCGTGAGAATAGGGACATCTTTGCATGGAAACCTTCTGACATGCCAGGTGTACCTAGAGAACTCGCTGAGCACACTCTCAATGTTGATCCGAAATTTAAGCCGGTCAGGCAGTTCCTTCGGCGGTTTAATGAAGAGAGGCGGAAAGCTATTGGTGATGAAGTGGCCCGGCTCTTGGCGGCCGGGTTTATTGTTGAAGTCTTTCACCCAGAGTGGTTAGCTAACCCGGTGCTTGTACTCAAGAAGAACGGCACCTGGCGGATGTGTGTGGACTACACGAACTTAAACAAGGCGTGTCCGGCTGATCCTTTTGCCCTCCCCCGTATTGATCAAATCATTGATGCTACGGCAGGTTGTGCGCGCTTAAGTTTCTTGGATGCTTACTCTGGATATCATCAGATTAAGATGGCAGTTAAAGACCAGGAGAAGACGGCGTTCATCACTCCCTTTGGAGCCTTCTGCTATGTGTCTATGCCCTTTGGACTCAAGTGTGCACAGGCGACTTACCAGCGTTGTGTACAGAACTGTCTTCATAAACAGATTGGGCGCAATGTGCACGCTTATGTGGACGATATTGTGGTGAAGTCCATAAAAGAGGAAAACCTGATAGATGAATTAAGAGAAACCTTTGATAATCTCCGGGTCTACAAGATGATGCTTAACCCAGCCAAGTGTGTCTTTGGTGTTCCTGCAGGCAAACTCTTGGGTTTCTTGGTTTCTGACAGAGGCATTGAGGAAAACCCGGAGAAGATCAAGGCCATCATCTCCCTGGCTATGCCGGCGTGTATAAATGACGTTCAGCGCTTGGCGGGTCGCATAGCTGCTTTAAGCCGGTTTATAAGCCGTTTGGGTGAGAAGGCCATGCCATTATATCAGTTGATGAAGAAAACTGATAACTTTGTCTGGAATGATGCAGCTAATACTGCCTTTGAGGATTTGAAGAGGCAGCTGGCAGAGCCTCCAGTCCTTGCTGCTCCGGTTGACAAAGAGCCATTATTATTATATGTGGCGGCGAACACACGAGCCGTCAGTGTGGCTATGGTGGTGGAGCGCAAGGAGGAGGGTAAGGAGCATCCGGTTCAGCGGCCGGTTTATTATGTTAGCGAAGTGCTCATTGAGTCCAAGCAGCGATATACGCATTGGCAGAAGCTTGTTTACGGTGTGTTCATGGCGAGCCGGAAACTTAAGCATTATTTCCAGGGTCATCCCATAACCGTGGTCAGCTCTGCCCCTGTTGGTGATATCATTCAAAACAGAGAGGCCGCAGGGAGAGTGGCTAAGTGGGCTATCGAGCTCGGACCTCATGGTCTCAAGTACGTGCCACGCACTGCTGTTAAATCTCAGGCCTTGGTGGACTTCATCAATGATTGGACAGAATCACAAGTGCCCGAGCAGAAGCCAGATAACACATATTGGACTATCCACTTTGACGGGTCCAAGCAGTTGGAGGGCTCGGGGCTGGAGTTGTATTGGCTTCCCCCAAAGGTGACAAGTTCCATTATGTGATACAATTGATGTTTCCTTGTACTAACAATGCGGCTGAGTATGAAGCCTTGCTCCATGGTCTTCGGGTGGCTAAGGAGATGAATTTGAGTCGAGTAAGGTGCTTTGGCGACTCAGACTTGGTGGCTCAACAAGTATCAGGAAGGTGGGACTCCAAAGACCCTCTCATGGCGGCTTATCGCCGTGAGGTTGAGGCCATTGCTGGGCACTTTCAGGGTTTCCAAGTAGAGCACATCGATCACAGGAGAAATGAGGCGGCTGATGCTCTAAGCCGGCTCGGCTCTCAGCGAAAGCCGGTGCCACCCAATACTTTCCTGGATGTCCTGTATAACCCTTCTGTTAAATTGCCTACGGAGGAAGACATGGCTGTCCCTGACCCGGAGGCACGGCTGGTGGCGGCTCTCCATATCATACCGGACTGGAAAATGCCCTATTTGGCTTACATGACCCGGGGTGAGTTGCCTGAGGATGAAACTTTGGCCAGGCAGATAACCCGGCGGGCTAAGTCAATGATTGTTATCGATGGAGAGTTGCATCACCGCAGTGTTACAGGGGCGTTTCAGCGTTGTGTCTCCCCTGAGGAAGGTCAAGAGATCTTGCGTGAGATTCATGAAGGGGATTGTGGCCATCACGCCGGCTCAAAGTCTCTTGTGGCCAAGGCTTTTCGCCATGGTTTTTATTGGATGACGGCTCATGCTGATGCAGAGGACTTGGTCAGTAAATGTGATGGTTGCCAGAGGTTTTCACGACGGGCTCATGTGCCGGCTCAGGAGCTGAGGATGATTCCGATTACTTGGCCCTTTGCGGTCTGGGGGCTTGATATGGTTGGGCCTTTCAAAAGGTCCAAGGATAAGAAGACCCACCTTTTGGTGGCAGTTGACAAGTTTACCAAGTGGGTTGAAGCGGAGCCAGTTAGCAAGTGTGATGCAGCCACAACGGTTCAGTTTATGAAAAAGGTGATCTTTCGCTTTGGTTTTCCACACAGCAATATAACTAACAATGGCACCAATCTCTCCAAAAGGCGCCATGGAGGAGTTTTGTCAACAAGAGCACATCCGACTTGATGTTTCCTCAGTGGCTCATCCTCAATCCAATGGTCAAGCTGAGACAGCTAATCAGGAGATTCTGAAGGGTATCAAGCCCCGGCTTTTGGTCCCTTTGCAATGGACGCCGGGTTGTTGGGTGGAGGAGCTGCCCTCCGTGTTATGGAGCATTAACACTACTCCTAACAGGTCTACCAGCTTCACGCCTTTCTTCATGGTTTATGGGGCAGAAGCAGTCCTCCCCAGTGACATCCGTCATGACTCACCTCGCGTGGCGGCTTATGTTGAGACGGATAATGAACAGGCGCGTCAAGATGCTCTTGACTTGTTGGACGAACAACGTGATGTGGGGGCAGCCCGTTCAGCGATTTACCAACAAGACCTGCGCCGTTATCATAGCCGCCGGGTCAAATCCCGGGTCTTCCAGGAAGGCGATCTCGTGGTCCGGCTCATCCGGGATCAAACAGATGCACACAAGCTCTCCCCGCCTTGGGAAGGACCTTTTGTGATCAGCAAGAACTTGCACAACGGGTCATATTACCTCGTTGACATTCGGGAGCATAAAGATTCACGTAAGTCGGAGGAGGAGACCCGTCAGCCGTGGAACATAGCTCAGCTTCGGCCTTACTACACTTGAGCTACCGGTTCTCGTAACGTACATATTTCTCTAAACTATGTATATATTATGATAAGCAATAAAGCAGGACCTCTGTCCTTTTTTCTCCTCCAAATGTGCACATGTTGTTTTCATTGTAAAATTACGTGATAACTTGAAGGAGGATCCGGCTTATGATCGTATTCGAATCTAGCCGTAAGCAGTAAGGTCACTTGGGGGCTTCCTGTTCAAACATAGGTCGTATTCGAACCAAAGAGGACATAGTTGTCGATACACATTTGATTGGCAAAGTGCCGAGCTCCATGGGAGGTTACCTTTGGTCATATTTGAATCATAGTTTAACCCCTTTGAGAACCGACGTGGATCGTATTCGAATCAGCGTCGTTAAACAATTCTTAAAATCACTTGGGGGCTTCCTGTTCAAACATGGGTCGTATTCAAACCAAAGAGAACATAGCTGTCGGTACCCTTTTGATTGGCATCACCACACCCGTTGGGGGCTATATGATCGTATCCGAATCTTAGCTTAACCCCTTCGGGCCGGGTCTCTGGTCGTATTCGAACCGGAAGCCCCTAAGTTCTTATGCTTTATCACTAGTTTTCTCTGATTATGTCAAGATGTGTACAGCCGGGTCTCGCTTTGCCGGCTTAAATTTGGTTTACAGTACTGCTGAACACAATGAGTGTTATGAGGCAGGTAAACCGGAGTTGCGGTGCCAAGTTTATTATCCGGGTTATCTAAATCGGAAGTATGATTGCAGGCCGTTAAGTATGTTCTTACGGCTATATTCAGGATATCATGGAAGACAAGTCTTTTTGATTCATATTCCGGGTTATATAAAGCTTATGACTCTCAGGCCGGTAAGGCGCCTCGGGACTTGTGGTTTGCCCTTTTCTGCAGGATAGTTAAAGGCACCTCTTTTGAGGTTAAGTAAAGCAAATAATTGATGATGACCCGGAGAAAAATCAAAGAGACAACTTCAACAGATTTCTGCATTCAAGGCGTGCACGATGGCACGGCAAGGATAAAAATGTTGATCCTACTCTATTACAAAGACTCATTGAGTCCAAAGGGGTGGAGCATTGTTCGGTAAGCCGGCTGCAGAAGCTAAGACGCTTGCTGGGTGGAAGTCTCCGGCTCATTCCTTCCTTCTCCGCCGGTTGTCTCCAGGGTCTGGAAAGTCGACGACTTCCAGTCGATGCCGCTCAGCGCCTCGAATTGGGCTTCCTCGTCAATTAATCCGGCCGGGTCAATCTCTGGGGCAAAGGTGTGCTGACGAGCCGGCGGAATTAGACTCAGATCTTCATAGCGAGGGGTTGGAATCCTCTGATTCTCCGCATTGTAACCCGGCTGGTACTTGGTCAGATCTGTGTCGTCCCCGATAAGGGTGGCCACCGGGCATACAGCCTTCACGCACGCTGCGAAGTCCTTCTGATCGAACGCTGAGCCGTCTTCCTTCAGGCTTGGATAGCCAAGGGCGATGTCCACCAGGTCTAACTCCGGCAGGAATGCCTTGGCCCGGCTCAGCGCGGCGATTGCTCCGGATCTCGCAGAAGCTCGTCGCAGCTCTTGAATCCGCTGAGGTAGGACGGCGAGCCGGCGCAGGACTTCTGCTAGGTGAGTCGGCACATCGTTGGATAGGGCCACCACGGCTAAGGCACGCTGTGACCCGGTGTAGAGCTGCTCCACCAGGGTATACACGGCCTTTAGATTGGTGACCACACTCTGGTTGAGGTTGGCACTCCTGGGGCCTGTTTAACAAAATCAGATAAGCCGGCTGCAAGGATGAATCATGAGATATAAAACATTCTAAACATTTATGAAAGCCGGTGAGGCGACTTACCGAAGATGGCGCTTTAGGCCGGAGAGCTCGGCGGTCTACTCAGAGAGAGTCTTCTCCGCCTGTTCCGCCTAGGTCACCAGTGCGGCCTTTTCTTCGGCCCAGGATTTCCGCTCAGCATCAAATTCTGTCTTCAGCTTCTCTTGAGCGGCGATGCTGGATACAAACTTGGCGTTTGCCTTCCGGGTCTCCATCTCCTGCGTCTTCAGCCGGCTCTTGAGGTCCGCAAGGTCCGCCTCTAGTTTCTTGCCAACAGCCTGCGCACATTTCCGGGTTACTAATAGTCATTATATAAGTCCCAAGCGTTTTCCAAGCAAAGACACTTGGCACTTGGGGGGCTAATGCACATTGAACGTATCTCTCTACATACTGCCGGCTCAATTGAGTAAGTCGGAACCTAAGTCTACAACATATGCAATCATAAGTCGTCGACTTGGGGGCTAGCATGGCAAAGGTAACTATGCAGTAAGTAAGAAGACAGCAGAAGGATACCTCAGATTTTTGCTGGATCTGGTTTACCATGGCGACCTCGGCGTCCCGGCTCTTGTGTACTTGGCTGATGTAGCCAGAGACGAGCTCTCCAATGCTCAAGTTGGTGTAGTTGGAGAGGTCCAGATTCGCCTGGTGGGGCTGCAGCAACTCCCCCTTAGTGGAGCACTTGGCCAGCACGGTCGGTCTCCCCGGCTCAACAAACTCCGTCCGGGTGATTACCACGTCCGGGTCGTCTGCTGGTGGAGCTGAGCCGGAGGCCTCCGGGTTAACCGAAGCTTCGGTCGTTGCCTTGGTAGTTGGGGCAGTGGCCTCAGGTGTCGTGTCCATTGGAGTGGTGGCTTCGGGGGCGGAGGCAGTTGGTGGTTCTTGAGCCGTCACCTCCGGGTCAGGCGAATCCGGCACTCCGGCTGATCTGGTCTTCTTCGCTTTTTTGGTGAGTTTTGCCTCGACACTGAAAGGACAGAAGTGTTAAGCATACAAAGGGTAAGTAAGGACAAGTACAATATGAAGTGGTTGTTATTACCCGGGCGCGGTCTTGAAAGTCGGAAGAGTCGACTGCATAGAGTCGCCCGAAGAAGGGGAGGTCTCCTGATAATTGGAGTCAGAAGAATTGAGCGGCTGACGGATAACACCCGCCAACGGATGAAAAGGGTATAAGTGGGAAAAAACCTCAGTTCGGCGCTTCCTTGTTGCATCGGGTAACCCGGCGGAGAGGTCGGTGTCCTTGTTGGTCCGGGTGTGACGCCGGCTTTCATGAACCTGTCGCTTCAAAATAAATTGAGGGTCTTGATAAGCTAAAGGATGTGAAAAGCTAACTTTCCGGGTTACCCTTCGGACTTTCAGCTGTGGCAAGGGCTCCGAGTCGGAGGAAAGTGACATTACCTCTTCAACCACCGGGTTACTGGCGCCGGTGTCATCCTGTCAATGAGTAAGTGTTGATAAGGCGGGCAGCAACAAACAACAAATACAGCGAGAACTTAAAGGATTAGGGGGTACCTCTGACTCGGAGCTATCGCTTAATTGCATCAGCTCCGAAGCAGTAGGCCTGCTTCCTTTTTCGCGAGGGGCGGCTTTCTTGGCGGCTTTTTTCGCCTTTCTGGCCTTCTTGGCCGCCTCATGGTCATATTTGACCCGCCAGAACTTATCATCAGCCTGAAAAATACAATGATGAATTCTTAAAATGGTTCAGATGAAGGTTATATACAGAAGAAGATAAAAAGTTAAAGTCAGCGGCTTACCGCTGGGGCTGGGTTGGTCTTGCAGAAGGGGGCTAACCTGGTCCTTCCGCAGTCTGCCAGGCTCTCGTTTAAAAGAGCCTTGGTCTCCTCCTCTGCAACGTCTTCTGGAAGATCATTGCGGCTGTGTCTCTGTGGGTCATCCTTTCGTCCTGTGTACTCGCACGTTAAGCCGGGGCGGCGGCTCAATGGGATCACCCGCCATGAGATCCAGACCCGGACCAGGTCGATTCCGTTCAGACCATTGCCCAGGAGAGCTTTGATCTTGTTAATAGTGGGGAGCAGAGGCTGGCGCTCCGCTTGATTCAGCTTGTCCGATAGTGGGTGAGTCGGCTCCAGACGTGTTGGGCGAAAGCCGGGCAGCGGGCTTTCATCAGCCGGGGACGTATCTTGGCAGTAGAACCAAGTCATGTTCAAGTCCTTTGGGTGGCTCGGCGGCTCTGCGTAAGGGAAAAGGCAGTCCCTACGCCGCTGGATGGAGATACCACCTAACTCCAGACTTGGCCCATTGGCGCATTCATTTTGGCGGTTTAAGTAAAAAAGCTCTCTGAAGAGCAGCAGACTAGGCTCTTCTCCCAGGTAAACCTCGCAGAAGACTTGGAAATTGCAGATGTTGGACACTGAGTTGGGTCCTATATCTTGAGGCTGCAAGTCGAAGAAGTTGAGCACGTCCCTAAAAAACTTTGAGCCGGGCGGTGCGAAGCCCCGGCTCATGTGATCAGCAAAAATCACTACCTCCCCATCCTTTGGCTGTGGCCTTTCTTCTGACGGGTCAGGGGCACGGTAGGACATGATGTCTTTCTTGGGCAGATATCCTAACTTAACAAAATCAGCTAGTGTCTCATTAGTGACATTGGACCTCATCCAGTTGCAAGTGATGGGAGCTTTGGGAGCTTTGGGAGCCATGGCGAAAGTTGGTCGTCTATGACAAAAAGGAAAAAATGTCCGGGTTAATTATAAGCCGGAGATCTACAGTTCAAACTAAGGTGGCGGCTTATGAAGGGGACTAATGATATATACTCAGGTACAGTGGGTTATTTAAGCCGCACGGGCATTCAGGATAAGTTGATTATCTACGGCCTTACCACAGTTAAGCCGGAGGATTCTACGAAACATGGTTTTCATTAAGCCGGAGGATTCTACGGCGCGTGGTTTCTTTAAACCGGAATTGTAAGCCGCCAAGGTTCAATGGTTGCAGTTTTTACTAAGTGTGGTCAAACAGGTTTCACATATTGCAGTAACTTTTTTGGATCAAAATGGTCGGGCAAACGGAAAAATTTCTAGACCTAGAAACCAGAGTGAGAGAGCTCTCGGGTTCGAACAAGGTTCTTGTGCAGTACAAGGAAGGATACTTGCATGTGAAATGGATCTTAAAACAACCACCGCACTAGTTCTATGCGGGCCTAAGATCAAGCAGGGGCGGTAACTAGGAGAACTACCGAAACTTGCGGGCAATGGTGACGAACACGAAGAACATGGATGAACCCTACTGTAGATCTACTCTACGAGGTAGTAAGGACTTACCGGAGCTGAAAAGGTGCGGGGGTCGCCGCCGTTTGTCTGGTCTGAGTCAGGGTGATGCAGCGGCCAAGGTTGACGAAGACCGGAGGTGGGACGACGGCGGCGGAGTGCGAGCTCAGGCAGAGAGGCAGTGGCGCGAGGAGGAAGAAGGATGGCAGAGAAGCCCGTCAGGCCGGCCTATTTATAAGGCAAGTTCATAAGTGGGCGTGAGATTCAAGGAGACCACGGCGTGGTTATCTCCTCACGAAACGCCTCGATTTTCGGGAGGACAATAAATGAAAGGATCCGTTGCGGATCTGGCGGAGTAAAAAAAGGGCTTAATGGAAGATGACGTCACGGCGGATTATCCGGAGTCCAGAGGATGACGTCATGCCGGGTTATGGCCTTCACACAATTGTAAGCCGGAGATTCTCTGTCGAAGGAATGGAAGATTGACATGAGCCGGCTCAAATCAATCTGGGGCCTAATGTTGAGGATATAGACCTTAGAGTCACCCGCCAGGAGGGGCCGGGTTGCTCATATGGTCACTGCCAGAAGCCCGACGCCAAGATTAAAGACGGTGGGCGAAAGATGGGCTTAAGACCCGGCGGAGGCTTAAAGCCCGTAGTTACAATCATTGTTATGGCAGAACTTGTAGTGTAAGGCAAGAAATAGTTAAGAGTCCGAGCCGGACACTCTTATGAGCCGGCCGGGACTCTGAGAGCTGCAGGGCGTCAGCCTCCCTATATAAAGGGACGACCCGGCAGCAGTTTAGGGGCGACAACAATCTCGTCGAGAGCTGGGCGTAGCAGTTTAGCTCCCTGGTAATCGTAACCCTAATCAATATCACCTCAAACTGGATGTAGGCTTTTACCTTCACCGTAAGGGGCCGAACCAGTATAAACCCTTGTGTTCCTTGTCCCACATTAACCCCTTCAAGCTTCCTAGCTGCGATGGTTCCACGACTAAGTCCTAGCTCGAGGACATCTGCCGTGACAATTCCACGACAGTATACCTTCTACCTCAGATCCGAAGGCAAGATCTTCGTTGCCAAGAATGGGTCCTTTCTAGAGAAGGAGTTTCTCTCGAAAGAATTGAGTGGGAGGAAAGTGGAACTTGAGGAGGTGATAGTCACCCCTTCCGAACCGGAAAGTAGCGCAGCGCAGGAAAATGTTCCTGTCGTGCCTACACCAACTGGGGAGGAAGTTATTGATGATGATCATGAATCTTCGGATCAAGTTACTACTGAACTTCGTAGGTCCACAAGGACACGTTCCGCACCAGAGTGGTACGGCAACCCTGTCCTGGAAATCATGTTGTTAGACAACGATGAACCTTCGAACTATGAAGAAGCGATGGCGGGCCCGGATTCCGACAAATGGCTCGAAGCCATGAAATCTGAGATAGGATCCATGTATGAAAACGAAGTATGGACTTTGACTGACTTGCCCGATGATCGGCGAGCCATAGAAAACAAATGGATCTTTAAGAAGAAGACAGACGCGGATGGTAATGTGACCATCTATAAGGCTCGACTTGTCGCTAAGGGTTATCGACAAGTTCAAGGGGTTGACTACGATGAGACCTTCTTACCCGTAGCGAAGCTGAAGTCAGTCCGAATCATGTTAGCAATTGCCGCATACTATGATTATGAGATATGGCAGATGGACGTCAAAACGGCATTCCTTAACGGCTCCTTAAGGAAGAGTTGTATATGATGCAGCCGGAAGGTTTTGTGGATCCTAAGAATGCTAACAAAGTATGCAAGCTCCAGCGCTCAATCTATGGGCTGGTGCAAGCATCTCGGAGTTGGAACATTCACTTTGATGAGATGATCAAAGCGTTTGGGTTTACACAGACTTATGGAGAAGCCTGTGTTTACAAGAAAGTGATGTGGGAGCTCTGTAGCATTTCTCTTATTATATGTGGATGACATACTTTTGATGGGAAATGACATAGAATTCTTGGAAAGTATAAAGGCCTATTTGAATAAGTGTTTTTAATTGAAGGACCTTGGAGAAGCTGCTTATATATTAGGCATCAAGATCTATAGAGATAGATCAAGACGCCTCATTGGTCTTTCACAGAGTACATACCTTGACAAGATATTGAAGAAGTTCAATATGGATCAGTCCAAGAAGGGGTTCTTGCCTGTATTGCAAGGTGTGCAATTGAGCACGGCTCAATGCCCGACCACGGCAGAAGACAGAGAAAAGATGAGTGTCATCCCCTATGCCTCGGCCATAGGGTCTATTATGTATGCCGTGCTGTGTACCAGACCTGATGTAAACCTTGCCGTAAGTTTGGTAGGAAGGTACCAAAGTAATCCCGGCATGGAACACTGGACAGCGGTCAAGAATATCCTGAAGTACCTGAAAAGTACTAAGGATATGTTTCTCGTTTATGGAGGTGACGAAGAGCTCGTCGTAAAGGGTTACGTCGATGCTAGCTTCGACACAGATCTGGATGACTCAAAGTCACAAACCGGATACGTGTATATTTTGAATGGAGGAGCAGTAAGCTGGTGCAATTGCAAGCAAAGCGTCGTGGTGGGATCTACATGTGGAGCGGAGTACATGGCAGCCTCGGAGGCAGCACAGGAAGCAGTCTGGATGAAGGAGTTCATTACCGACCTAGGGGTGATTCCCAATGCGTCGGGCCCGATGACTCTCTTCTGTGACAACACTGGAGCTATTGCCCTTGCGAAGGAGCCCAGGTTTCACAGGAAGACCAGGCATATCAAGCGTCGCTTCAACTCCATTCGTGAAAGTGGTCAACATGGAGACATAGATATTTGTAAAGTACATACGGACCTGAATGTAGCAGATCCGTTGACTAAACCTCTCCCTACGGCAAAACATGATCAACACCAGGACGCAATGGGTGTTCGATTCATCACAATGTAACTAGATTATTGACTCTAGTGCAAGTGGGAGACTGTTGGAAATATGCCCTAGAGGCAATAATAAATGGTTATTATTATATTTCTTTGTTCATGGTAATTGTCTATTGTTCATGCTATAATTGTATTGTCCGGAAATCGTAATACATGTGTGAATACATAGACCACAACGTGTCCCTAGTAAGCCTCTAGTTGACTAGCTCGTTGATCAACTGATAGTCATGGTTTCCTGACTATGGGCATTGGATGTCATTCATAACGGGATCACATCATTGGGAGAATGATGTGATGGACAAGACCCAATCCTAAGCATAGCATAAAGGATCGTGTAGTTTCGTTTGCTAGAGCTTTTCCAATGTCAAGTATCTTTTCCTTAGACCATGAGATCGTGCAACTCCCGGATACCGTAGGAGTGCTTTGGGTGTGCCAAACATCACAACGTAACTGGGTGACTATAAAGGTGCACTACGGGTATCTCCGAAAGTATCTGTTGGGTTGGCACGGATCGAGACTGGGATTTGTCACTCCCTATGACGGAGAGGTATCTCTGGGCCCACTCGGTAATGCATCATCATAATGAGCTCTATGTGACTAAGGCGTTAGCCACGGGATCATGCATTGTGGTACGAGTAAAGAGACTTGCCGGTAATTAGATTGAACAAGGTATTGGGATACCGACGATCGAATCTCGGGCAAGTAACATACCGATTGACAAAGGGAATTGTATACGGGATTGATTGAGTCCTCGACATCGTGGTTCATCCGATGAGATCATAGTGGAACATGTAGGAGCCAACATGGGTATCCAGATCCCACTGTTGGTTATTGACCGGAGAGGCGTCTCGGTCATGTCTGCATGTCTCCCGAACCCGTAGGGTCTACACACTTAAGGTTCGGTGACGCTGGGGTTGTAGAGATATGTGTATGCGGAAACCCGAAAGTTGTTCAGAGTCCCGGATGAGATCCCGGACGTCACAAGGAGTTCCGGAATGGTCCGGAGGTAAAGAATTATATATTGGAAGTCAAGTTTCGGCCACCGGGAAAGTTTCGGGGGTTACCGGTATTGTACCGGGACCACAGGAAGGGTCCCGGGGGTCCACCGGGTGGGGCCACCTATCCCGGAGGGCCCTGTGGGCTGAAGTGGAAAGGGAACCCGCACCTAGTGGGCTGGGCGCCCCACCATGGGCCTCAGCCCACGGGGCCCTC